>NW_027254290.1:0-300000 GCF_044704955.1 Pristiophorus japonicus
CACTTATCCAATTCTCTTTTGAATGTTACTATTGAATCTGCTTCCACCAACCTTTCAGGCAGTGCGTTCCAGATCACAACAACTCATTACATGAATAATGTTTCCTCATGCCGCTTCTGGTTCTTTTGCCAATCACTTAAATTTTACGTCCTCTGATACCGACCCTTCTGCTACTGCAAACTGTTTCCCCTTATTTACTCTACCTATTCATGATTTTAATAGCCTCTATCAAACCTCACCTTAACCCTCTCTGCTCTAAGCAGAACCACCCCAGCGTCTCCCCATAACTGATATCCCTCATCCCTGGAACCATTCTGGTAAATCTGCTCCGCTCCCTCAACCAGGCCTAGACATTCTACCTGAATGGCGGTGCCCAAATTGGGCACAATACAACAACTGAGGCCTAACCAATGTTTCATAAACATAGAAACACAGAAAATAGGTGCAGGAGCCTGCACCACCATTCAATATGATCATGGCTGATCATGCAACTTCAGTACCCCATTCCTGCTTTCTCTTCATACTCCTTGATCCCTTTAGCCGTAAGGGCCACATCTAACTCCCTTTTGAATATATCTAACGAACTGGCCTCAACAACTTTCAGTGGTAGTGAATTTCACAGGTTCACAATACTCTGAGTGAAGAAGTTTTTCCTCAGCTCGGTCCTAAATGGCTTACCCCTTATCCTTAGACTGTGACCCCTGATTCTGGACTTCAACATCGGGAACATTCTTCCTACATCTTACCTGTCCAATCCCGTCAGAATTTTATATGTTTCTATGACATCCCCTCTTATTATTCTAAATTCCAGTGAATATAAGCTGAGTCGATCCAGTCTTTCTTCATATGTCAGTCCTGCCATCCCTGGAATCAGTCTGGTGAACCTTCGCTGCACTCCCTCAAAAGCAAGAATGTCCTTCCTCAGATTAGGAGACTGAGATCTGGCAACATCTCCCTTGGTTTTGTATTCTATGCCTCTATTAATAAAGCCCAAGATCCCGTGTGTTTTTTTTTAAACAGCCTTCTCAACTTGTCCTTCCAAGTGTTGAGTACAGACACCCCCTGATCTCCCTGTTTCTGCACCCACTTTAAAATTGTACCATTTGGTTCACATTGCCTCTCGATGTTCCTCCTACCAAGATGTAGCACCTCACAACAAACTCCCACTTTTTGCAGGCTGACACTGTCTTACCCTCTGACGTGTAAAGAAAAAAAATGGAAGTCCTTCCAGTTGCCTTCCTGGATCAATCTGCTTCTGCCTGATTCTATTACCCAAAAAATGTCCTCTCAGCCTTAACTCAATACTGACACATTACTGGCACGGAAAGGATCAAGCTGTGAATATTCTCTCGCTAACACTGAGTACCCATTAAAGTTACAGCCTCGGTGATGCTTGACTTTCAATTTAAATACAGAGATCACCGCAGTCCCTTCACTGTCCCAATGTTAGCGGGTGAGCAGCAGTCAGTGTCTCGGACATTGACATCTGGTCAGCGGCCTAACAGTGCCCGTGTCCTGGTTACACAAACACTCTCCCAGTAAGACCCAATTCAGAGTCTGTGTTCAGTTCTGGATACCGCACCTCAGGAAGGATCTGTTTGGCCTTGGAGGGTGTGCAGTGCAGATTCACCCAGGGCTAAAAGGATTAAATTATGAGGACAGGTTGCATAGACAAGGCCTGTATTCCCTTGAAACTTTTAAAAACAATGCCACGAAACGATGCACTTAATGCACATCATGAGGGCCTTAAAAAAACATGCACTTTTTTTGGTGTACAATGTCATCAATCATTTAAAATTTTGAAGAATAAGGTGTTTAAGATGATTAAAGGAGTTGATAGGGTAGATAGACAGAAATTATTTCCTCTGGTGGGGATGGGAGAGCGAGACCAGAACAAGGGGGCATAACCTTACAATTAAAATTAGAGCCAGGCCATTAAGGGATGATTTCAGGAAGCACTTCTTCACACAAAGGTAGTGGACATCTGGAACACTCTACCCCAAAACGCTGCTGAGGCTTAGGGGTCAATTGAAAATTTCAAAATTGGGATTGATATATTTCTGTTGGGTAAGGGCATTAAGGGTCACGGAACCAAGGCGGGTAGTTGGAGTTAAGGTACAGATGATCGATGATCTGATTGAATAGCGGAACATGCCCGAGGGGCTGAATTGTTTCTTCCTATTCCTGTTTCCATGTTGCTGTGACTCTCAAAATTCTCTCTCTGTCTCTCCTCACTGTAGTTTGCATTAGTTGTGAAATGTGCACCTGTGACAGTTAGCAGAACGTATCCGTGTTTCTGATCTGAACAGTGCATTGTTCTCAATCTCTCAGCATCCTCCAACAAACACAAATAGCTCCCACCTTTTTGAAGGCTGGTATTGTCCTACTTGCAACACACAGCGTGCAACATGCAAATCTGCTGGCCACAGGGGATGCAAATATCAGGATGACTCAGAATTGACAATGGGTGCAGAGTGGCTTCGAGAAACTTCCTTGTATGCTGGTGCTCACTCACTGGGATTCACAGATTCGGCAATCTGGGAAGAATGGAAACTGTGGAGACTATCGGAGACTAGGTCCTCAATGCGAGCTGGTTGGGAGTAAGACGGAAACTCAGTCAGCCCTTTTCACACACATTAACACTGAGCAATCAGGTGCTACAACGGGATTGAGATCATTGAGGGGAGGATAGCACAGTGGTTATGTTACTGGACTATTGATTCGGAGAATGTGAGTTCTGGGGACCTGTGACAAAATTGAGAGAGCTGTCCCACAGACGAGACAGTCTGACATAGTCATACTCACAGAATCATAGCTTTCCGCCAATGTCCCAGACTCCTCCATCACCATCCCTGGGTATGTCCCTACCCACCGGCTGGACAGACCCACAAGAGGTGGTGCTACAATGATATAGGGGAATTTAGAAGGTTAAGGGGTGATTTGATCAATATTTCAAGATATTAAGGGGAACTGATAGGGTAGAAAGAGAGAAATTATTTCTGCTGGTTGGGGACTCTAGGATTTGGGGGCATAGTCTGAAAATTAGAGCCAGGCGTTTCAGGAGTGAAATTAGGAAACACAAAGGGTGGTAGAAGTTTGGAACTTTCTTCTGCAAACCACAATTGATGCTAGGTCAATTGTTAATTTTAAATCTGAGATTGATAGATTTTTGTTAATCATGGTATTAAGGAATATAGGGCAAAGGCGAATATATGGAGTTAAGTCACAGATCAGCCAAGATCTCACTGGCTCGAGGGGCTAAATGGCCTCCTCCTGTCCCTGTGTTGCTATAAAGAGTCTGGTTCAGTCTCACACAATCGACATGGAGAGGAATGGAGTCATCGGTTAGGGAGCGGAGTTTGTAGAGGAGACTGAAGACAATGGCATCAGTCTTCTCAATATTTCATTGATGGAAATGTTTGCTCATCCTCTGTGTGATAACTCTGACTTTATTCAAGTGTGCATTGCTTATCATGTCCAAGTTAACAACTAACAGTGACTTTATTTCCCTTTGTATCCGTCATCAGGTCCAAGTTAACTATTATCTGTGATTTTATTCCCCTGTGTTTTGGTTATCATGTTCAAATTGACCAGTGAATAGAGTTACAGAACAAGAGATTAAAGTGAGTGGAACTGCTATTACATAATCACATCAACACTCCCAGGGGAGGTACAGCACGGGTTAGATATACTGCGATGTGTGCGCGCACTAGGTCCGTGCAGCAAAGCTGGTTTACAGACGTTTTAGTTCATCTTGCCACTGGACTGAGACCAAGCTCTGTCAAACCGGTGTGGTGGCTGGTGTGCAATGGCCACCACACGTTAAAAAAATCGACACACAAGCATCTTCCACCCGTCAATGTGCAGTTCAAGACCTGGAATATTAGGTCCTTCATTGAAACGCCTGTGAGCTCATTGAACACATCCCTTTTTGGCATGGAAGCAAATCATCCTCGATTCGAGGGACCGCCTAAGTGAGAGAGAAAGATACTGAGTAAAGCTCCCTCTACACTGTCCCATCAAAAACTCCCAGGGCAGGTACATCACGGGTTAGATACCCTGTCTACACTGTCCCATCAAACACTCCCAGGGCAGGTACACCACGGGTTAGGTAAAGAGAAAAGCTCCCTCTACACTGTCCCGTCAAAAACTCCCAGGGCAGCTACAGCACGGGTTAGATACAGAGTAAAGCTCCCTCTGCACTGTCCCATCAAACACTCCCAGGGCAGGTACACCACGGGTCAGGTAAAGAGAAAAGCTCCCTCTACACTGTCCCGTCAAAAACTCCCAGGGCAGGTACAGCACGGGTTAGATACAGAGTAAAGCTCCCTCTACACTGTCCCATCAAACACTCCCAGGGCAGGTACACCACGGGTTAGGTAAAGAGAAAAGCTCCCTCTACACTGTCCCATCAAACACCCCCAGGGCAGGTACACCACGGGTTAGGTAAAGAGAAAAGCTCCCTCTACACTGTCCCATCAAACACCCC
The DNA here is from genome assembly GCF_044704955.1 of Pristiophorus japonicus. Taxonomy (NCBI): domain Eukaryota; kingdom Metazoa; phylum Chordata; class Chondrichthyes; family Pristiophoridae; genus Pristiophorus; species Pristiophorus japonicus. Next base: position 4,490 of record NW_027254290.1, read on the forward strand.
CAGGGCAGGTACAGCACATGTTAAATATATAGTAAAGCTCCCTCTAATTTGTTCATCAAACACAACCAAATCAGACACAGCATGTGTTCAATGCAGCGTACAGCTCCCTTGACACTACCAAATGAAGCACAGCCAGCTCAGGTTTAGCACGGGGTGAATAAAGATCCCTCTACATGCAAGTGTCAAACACTCCCAGGTGAGGTAGGGGCAAGGTTTATCTACGAGTTAAGCTCCGCTCAATGTCCCACATCAAAGGCCGAGCCTGACGGCAGATGTTGAACAGCTTCCAGTATCTGGTTAGACTCTCACCTCGGCAAATTCCTGGACTGATGGGACTCTCAGTAAAGTCCCTCACCTTCCCGATCATTGTTGAATCTTCCCGTTTTGTCTCGTCTCTGACACTGGGCGTCTTGGTCCCACCAGATCTGTGAGCCCAGTGACATTTCTCCAGTCCCAGTGAGTGTGGCGATGGTTTGATTTATCTCTCTCCACCTCCCTGAGATATTGCTCACTCCCAGAAACTGTCAATAGAAACATGATTCACATTCCTCCCAGAATCTGTAACTGGAATACAGTGGGACTGTTTTTATGACTGTGATTATACCTCATTTGAATATATTTGAAATGGACAACATTTGTTTGAATTACTTACTTTAATATGAAATTGTTCCTTTCTGTCCTTTCCCTGTTTATTGTGACTAAACTCACCACCAGTGTCAGCTGTCACTCCAGCTCCTCCCACACTGACATCCCACTGATGGGCCGTAACCAGGGGCAGAAACCTGTCACCAGGTTGACATCACAAAGTAGCCAGGAGCCAATCACACAGCAGCCAGGAGCGATGTTACAAGGCGGCTGGAGCCCCTCCCACTCGAGGTGTCAAAGGGTCACATGGCCAGGTTCTGCTCCTGATGTGCAGGCTCACTGGGCATGAACACAGGATGTACAATCAGTCCTGTCTCTGATCCCACTCCCATCATAGATTCATGCAGCACAAGAGGAGCCCATTCAGTCCATCAGGCCTGTGCTGGCTGTTTGAAGGAGCTATCCAATTTGTTCCACTCTCCTGCTCTTTCCCCATAGCCCTCCAGATTTTTCAACTTCAAGTATTTATTCAATTTTGAAAGTTACTGTTGAATCTGCTTCCACCGCCCTTTCAGGCAGTGCATTCCAACTCGCTACGTACATAAGAAAATAAGAACATAAGAAATAGGAGCAGGAGTTGGCCATTTCACCCCTGGAGCCTGCTCCACAATTCATTAAGTTCATGGCTGATCTGATCTTAGTCTCAACTCCACTCCCCTGCTTGCTTCCCATAAACCTTTACTCCTTTATTATTCAAAAATCTGATTATCTCCGCTTTAAATATATTCAATAACCCAGCCACCATAGCTCTCTGGGACAGAGAATTCCACAGATTTACGACCCCCCCGAGAAGAAATTCCTCCTCATCTTCGTTTTAAATGGGCAACTCCTTATTCTGAAACTAAGACCCCTAGTTCTAGATTCCTTCACGAGGAAAAAACCTCTCTGCATCTACCCTGTCAAGTCCCCTCATAATCTTACAGATTTCAATAAGATTCTTCTCTCATTCTTCTAAACTCCAATGAGTATAGGCACAAACTGCTTAACCTTTCTTCATAAGACAATCCCTTCATCTCAGAAATCAACCTAGTGTACCTTCTCTGAACTGCCCCCAAAGCAAGTATGTCCCTCCTTAAATAAGGAGACCAAAACTGTACGTAGTACTCTAGGTGCGCTCTTACCACCTGTACAGTTGTAGCAGGACTTAACTGCTTTTATAGTCGATCCCAAAATTCCAAAGGCCAAAATTCCATTTGCCTTCCTAATTACTTACTTAACCTGCACAACTAACTTTTTGTGATTCATGTAAAAGGACCCCAGATCCCTCTGCACCGCAGCATTTTGTAATCTCTCTCCACTTAAATAACAATTTTATTTTTTATTTTTCTTACCAAAGTGGATAGCCTCACATTTTCCCTCACCTCGCATTATACTTCATTTTCCAAAATTTTGCCCACTCACTTAGCCTATCTATATCTGTTTGTAGATTCTTTGTGTCCTCCTCACAACTTGCTTTCCCACCTATCTTTGTATCATCAGCAAATTTGGATACATTGCACTCGGTCCCTTCATCCAAGTCATTAATACAGATTGTAAATAGTTGAGGTCCCAGCACTGATCCCTGTGGCATCACACTCGTTACATTTTGCCAACCTGAAAATGACCCATTTATCCCGACTCTCTGTTTTCTGTTATTTAGCCAATACTCTATCCACGCTAATATTACCCCCAAACCCATGAACTCTTATCTTGTGCAATAACCTTTAATGTGGCACCTTATTGAATGCCTTCCGGAAATCCAAATACACGACATCTACTGGTTCCCCTTTATCCACCCTACTCGTTACATCCTCAAACAACTTTAGCAAATTTGTCAAACATGACTACAGTCTGCTTGACTGTATTATGATTTTCTAAATGTCCTACCACCACTTCCTTAATAACGGTCTCCAGCATTTTCCCGACGACAGATGTTACGCTAACTCGTCTATAGTTTCCTGCTTTCTATCTGTCTCCTTTCTTAAATAGGGGCTTTACATTTTCGGTTTTCCTCTCCAGAATCCAGGGAATGTTGGTCAAGTAGAACCAATGCATCCACTATCTCTGCTGCCACTTTTTTAAGATCCTAGGATACAGGCCACCAGGTCCAGGAGACTTGTCCACCTTTAGTCCTATTAATTCACCTAGTAAACTTTCTCTAGTGATAATGATTGTTTTAAGTTCTCCCCTCCCTGTAGTCCCTTGTTCATCTATTATTGGGATGCTTTAAGTGTCTTCTACCATGAAGACCGCTATAAACCGTTTGTTCAAATTATCTGCCATTTCTCTGTTTCCCATTATTAATTCCCCAATCTCATCCTCTGAGGGACCAACGTTTACTTTAGCTACTCTCTTCCTTTTTATATACCTATAGAAGCTCCTAGTGTCTGTTTTTATATTTCTTGCTAGTTTACTCTGATAATCTATCTTCTCTCTCTTTATTATCTTTTTAGTCATCCTTTGTTGGTTTCTAACATTTACCCAATCCTCTGGCCTACCACTAATTTTTGCAACATTATATGATTTTGTTTTCAATTTGATACCTGTCTTTACTTCCACGGATGGTTCATCCTTGCCTTAGAGTCTTTCTTTCTCAATGGAGTAAACCATGTTTTCCTCATGATGCCTCTTTTTCCAATGACCTTAAATCTGTGTCCTCTTGTTACCAACTTTTCTGTCACTAGAAACAGTTTCTCCTTATTTACTCATTCAAAACTCTTCATGATTTTGACCAACTATCAAATCTCCCCTCAATGCAGATTGAAGAACTGGAAAGTAGGATTAGGCTGGATAGCTCTTGGTCGGCCGGTGCGGACACGATGGGCCGAAATGGCCTCCTTCCGTGCTGTAAATTTCTATGATTCTATGAAATCATTATTCCAAGGAAAGCAGTTTCTCCAGTTCCTCATCCCTGGTACTATTCAGTAAATCTCTTCTACACCATTTCCAAGGCCCCACATCCTTCCCAACGTGTGATGCCCAGAACTGGATACAATACTCCAGCTGTGGCCTAACCAGTGATTTTTATAAGTTTAACATAACTTCCTTGTGTTTGTATTCTACCTCTATATATAAAGCTATGGATACCATGTGTCTTTTTAATAGTCTTCTGAATTTGGCCGGCCACCTTCAAGCACTTGTGTACGTACATCCCCAGATCTCTCTGTTTCTGCACCCTCTTTAAGGCCCCACGTTTCCTCATGATTTGCTCCTGATTTTTAGGAGCAACTGGTGTAGAACGGAGTAACTTAGAAATCGGAATTCTCCACATTTAGTTTTCTGCAGTTCTAGTCAGGTAGAACAGTTTCACTTTGGAACAGAATTTTTTTTTCAAAAGGGGGCGTGTTCAGCCACTGACGCCTGATTTGAAAGTTTCCACAGTGAAAACGTACTCCAAACTAACTTAGAATGGAGTAAGTGAAGATTTTTGTATGCTTGAAAAAACCTTGTCTACATTTAAAAAATCAGGCGCAGGTTAAAAATTAGGCGTAGGGAATGAGGTGGGGGCGGGGGGGAGGGGGGGAAGGGAAGTCATTAAATTCTACAATCAATCCTTAGTTATACTTATACAAATATTAGACAAATAAATCCAACCTGAATAAAAATCTATAAGCAAAGAAAAGATTAAATAAACCATGTGCCTACCTGTGTGAAAGTGCTTCAGGCAGGCCTTTCAGGCAGGGGTGTGGTGTCAGTGTCTCGACGGCAGCGGCAGGCAGCAAGCAGCCTTCGAGCTGAGCTGCGGTGCTTGAGGCAGGCCTTCATTCCCCGCGAAGATGCAGCACCCGGACGGACTTGAGGCCATTCGGCCATGGGATTGCAGCGCCGTCAGTGGCTGGCCGGGAGCCGAAGAAAGAACACAGGACACACGCAGCTGCAGATTTAAAATTCTTTAGGCCGTTTGGCCACGCTTATGGGGCGGCGTCAGTGGCTCGAAGGTAGCCGAAGAATCAGGAGCGGACATGAGGCCATTCGGCCATGGGGTTGCAGCGGCGTCAGAACAGAAGAAAGAACAGCAGCAGCTTTCGAGCTGTGAGGGGGACTGACTGAGGCGATTTGGACAGGGAGAGGCAGCCACATCGACATCTTTATATTTAAATTTGCAGAATGGGTGCACCACATATTATGCAATGGTTTGCTTCCTCATGCAAGAAATTCTTTGTTCTTGGTGGAAGTTGATCCATTGCAAACTTGAATTGGCACTTTTATTTCTCCAAACACACAGTCCTTAATTTGCAGGCACCGGTTCTGCAAGTTTAGCAGTGAAAAGCTGAACTCACTGATTTCAGCAGGTGATTTATTCAGCAGTGCTGCTAAAAGCACTCCCTCACACACAGAAATATCAAGAAAATTAAAATACAAGCCTTTGCAGGGGTCCAAGAAACAAATCTTCACTTTTTCTGCAGCACTTTTAAAAATGGCCGAGTGCCAATGTTTACTTCAGACTGCGCGTACGCGAATGCTCCAACGCGCACGCGCAGGGTTGCCGGCACCAAGAAGCCTCATTTCAATTGTACCCGCCCCCTCCTACTTACAAAATCGGCGCGAGTGGTAGGCTCCGCCCCCTGTGCGCCACGCCAAGCAGACATCGAGCTCCAAGGAGCTCGAGAATACCGCACTGTTTTTCCGGCGCCGTTTTCGGCGTGAAAAACAGGCGCCCAGCTCTGAGGTGCGCCTTTTTCGCTGCGTGTGGAAACTTGGGGACTAAAATTCTACCATTTTGTTTATATTGCCTCTCCTTATTCTTCCTAGCAAATTAATCACTTCACACTTAAGAACAGGAGTAGGCCATACGGCCCCTCGAGCCTGCTCTGCCATTCAATAAGGTCATGACTGATCTGATCATGGACTCAGCTCCACCTCCCTGCCTGCTCCCCATAACTCCTTATTCCCTTATCGTTTAAGCAACTGTCTATTTCTGTCTTAAATTTATTCAATGTCCCAGCTTCCACAGCTCTCTGGGGCAGCGAATTTCACAGATTTGCAATCCTCAGAGAGAAGAAATTTCTCCTCATCTCAGTTTTAAATGGGCGGCCCCTTATTCTATGCCTTCTAGTTCTAGTCTCCCCCATCAGTGGAAACATTCTCTCTGCATCCACCTTGTCAAGCCCCCTCATAATCTTATACGTTTCGATAAGATCACCTCTCATTCTTCTGAATTCCAATGAGTAGAGGCCCAACCTTACTCAACCTTTACCTACAAGTCAACCCCCTCATCTTCAGAATCAACCTAGTGAACCTTCTCTGAACTGCCTCCAAAGCAAGTATATCCTTTCATAAACATGGAAACCAAAACTGTACGCAATATTCCAGGTGTGGCCTCACCAGTATCCTGTATAGCTGTCACAAGACTTCCCTGCTTTTATACTCCATCCCCTTTGCAATAAAGGCCAAGATCCCATTGGCCTTCCTAGTCACTTGCTGTACCTGCATACTATCATTTTGTGTTTCATGCACAAGTACCCCCAGGTCCCGCTGTACTGCAGCACTTTGCAATCTTTCTCCATTTAAATAATAACTTGCTCTTTGATTTTTTTTCTGCCAAAGTGCATGACCTCACACTTTCCAACATTATACTCGATCCATCAAATTTTTGCCCACTCACTTAGCCTGTCTATGTTCTTTTGCAGATTTTTTGTGTCCTCCTGACATATTGCTTTTCCTCCCATCTTTGTATCATCAGCAAACTTGGCTACGTTACACTTGGTCCTTTCTTCCAAGTCATTAATATAGATTGTAAATAGTTGGGATCCCAGCACTGATCCCTGCGGCACCCCCTAATTACTGGTTGCCAACCAGAGAATGAACTCTCTGTTTTCTGTTAGTTAGCCAATCCTCTATCCATGCTAATATTACACCCAACCCCATGAACTTTTATCTTGTGTAGTAACCTTTTATGTGGCAACTTGTCAAATGCCTTCTGGAAGTACAAATACGCCATATCCACTGATTCCCCTTTATCCATCCTCAAGGAATTCCAGCAAATTTGTCAAACATGATTTCCCCTTCATAAATCCATGCTGACTCTGCCTGACCGAATTTTTATTTCCAAATGTCCTGCTCCTGTTTCTTTAGTAATGGACTCCAACATTTTCCCAACCACAGATGTTAGGCTAACTGCTTTTATTTTTTTATATTTATCTATAGTTTGCTGCTTTTTGTCTGCCTCCTTTTTTAAATAGGGGCGTCACAATTGCAGTTTTCCAATCTGCTGGGACCTCCCCAGAATCCAGGGAATTTTGATAAATTACAACCAATGCATCCATAATCCCTGCCACTATTTCTCTTAAGACCCTAGGATGCAAACCATCAGGTCCAAGGGATTTATCTGCCTTTAGTCCCATTATCTTACTGAGTACCACATCCTTAGTGATTGTGATTGTATTAAGTTCCTCCCCCCTACTTCTCTCTGTTAAATGTTATCTGGCCTGTGTCTGCCCATTTCTCCAGCCTGTCTATGTCCTCTTGAAGCCTGTTACTACTCTCCTCATGATCTACTATATTTCTGAGTTTCGTGTCATCTGCAAACTTTGAAATGGTGCCGTGATACCCAAGTACACGTCATTCATATAAATCAGAAAGAGCAGTGGTCCCAACACCGACCCTGGGAGGATACCACTGCACACTTCCCTCCAGTCTGAAAAACAAGCATTCACTATTACTGTCTGCTTTCTGTCTCAGCCAATGTTGTATCCATGCAGCCACTGCCCCTTTAACTTTTGCTAACAAGTCTATTGTGTGCTACTTTATCAAACGCCTTTGGAAAGTCCATATACGCAACATCAACGTCACTGCCCTCATCCACCCTCTTCGTTACTTCAGCAAAGAACTCAATTCAGATAGTCAAACGTGATTTGCCATTAACAAATCCATGCTAGCTTTCATTTATTAACCCATATTTTTCCAAGTGCCAAATAACTTTTCCCGCATTCATGTCTCTAAAAGTTCCACCCCTACCGACTGGGTGACTGGCCTGTAGCTGTCAGATTTATCCCACTCCTGTTTATTGAACAGGGTGTAACATTTACAATCCTCCCATCCTCTGGCACCACTCACATATCCAAGGAGTATTGGAAGATTGAGACCAGACCCTCCACAATTTCAACCCTTACTTCCCACAGCAATCTAGGATGCATCCCATCCGGACTGGGTGACTTTTCTACTTTCAGCCCGTCAACCTTTCTAGTACCACCGCTTTTTATTTTGTTATCCCATCCAATTCCTCTCCTACCTTGTCCTTTACTGTGACATTGGCATTCTCTTCTTCAGTGAAGACAGATGCAAAGTATTCATTTCGTACCTCAAACATGCCCCGTCTCTCCTCTTTGGTCCCTAATTGGCTCCACCTTTGCTTTGACTACCCTTTTGCTATTTATATGTTTATAAAAGACTTTTGAATTACCTTTTATGTTACCCACTAATCTATTCTCTTTTCCCTCTCGTATTTCCTTTTTTAGTTCTCCCCTGTAACTTTGTATTCAGCTTTGTTCTCCACTGAATTATGAACCTTACAATTGTCATAAGTCTCCTCTAACTCCTTCAATTACTCCCAATCTTTCCTCGACCAGGGAGCTCTAGCTTTGGACGTACTTCCTTTACCCATCGTGAGAATGTGTCTGGTCTGAACCCGAACTATCTCTTCTTTGAAGGCCTCCCATTGATCATTTACTGTTTTACCTGCCAAACTTTGATTCCAATCCACCTGGCCCAGATCCCTTTTCAACTCACTGCAATTAGCCCTCCTCCAGTTGCGTGTTCCTTGCCCTTTACCATAACTACTCTAAACATAATTATATTTTGATCACTGTTCCCCGAATGCTCCCCCACTGAAACACTCTCTGCTTGCTCCACTTCATTCTCCGCCTCCTTCCTCTGAATGGCGGCAGATTAGGAAAAGGGGACGTGCAACGAGACCTGGGTGTCATGGTTTATCAGTCATTGAAGGTTGGCATGCAGGTACAGCAGGCAGTGAAGGCGGCAAATGGTATGTTGGCCTTCATAGCAAGGGGATTTGAGTATAGGAGCAGGGAAGTCTTGCTGCAGTTGTACAGGGCCTTGGTGAGGCCCCACCTGGAATATTGTGTTCAGTTTTGGTCTCCTAATCCGAGGAAGGACGTTCTTGCTATTGAGGGAGTGCAGCGAAGGTTCACCAGACTGATTCCAGGGATGGCTGGACTGACATGTGAGGAGAGGCTGGATCAACTGGGCCTTTATACACTGGAGTTTCGAAGGATGAGAGGGGATCTCATACAAACATATAAAATTCTGACTGGACTGGACAAGCTAGATGTGGGAAGAATGTTCCCGATGTTGGGGAAGTCCAGAACCAGGGGACACAGTCTTGGGATATGGGGCAGGCCATTTAGGACTGGGATGAGGAGAAACTTCTTCACTCAGAGAGTTGTTAATCTGTGGAATTCCCTAGTGCAGAGAGTTGTTGATGCCAGTTCATTGGATATATTCAAGAGGGAGTTAGATATGGCCTTTACGGCTAAAGGGATCAAGGGGTATGGAGTGAAAGCAGAAAAGGGGTACTGAAGGAATGATCAGCCATGATCTTATTGAATGGCGGTGCAGGCTCGAAGGGCCGAATGGCCTACTCCTGCATCTATTTTCTATGTTGCTATGTTTCTTCGTTGGGCTGGAAACACATGGATCAAGAAAATTCTCTTATACACATCTCAAGAATTCGTCCCCATCTTTGACCTTTACACTTTTACTATCCCAATCTATATTAGGAGAATTACTACACTAAAGTTATTGCATATTCTTGCAATTTGCCTGAAATTTGCTCTTCTATCTCCTTTCCACTATTTGGTGGCCTACCCAGCAGTGTATCAGCTCCTCAATTGTTCCTTAATTATAACCAAATAGATTTTGGCTTTTAACTTCAAGTATATTCTCCATTTCCAGTGCTGTGATCAACACTGCCACCCCTCCTTTTATTCCCTCTTATCTTTCCTGAATATATTGCAGCCAGGAATATTAAATGAGCGTTCCTCCCCTTGTTTGAGCCTTGTCTCTGTTATCTCAACTATGAGATAATTCCACGTGACTACTTGTGTCTGCAGCTCAGCACCTTATTTGCCCCACTCCATGCAATAGCTCACTACAAACCTATCGTAGTCTGCCTCGCTTTCTCCCGGTCTAATCCTTCCTAACTACTCTTTACTCGAATGCTAGTTGTCTCTCCCAGTTCTCTGTGCACCTTGTATCTCCTCTCCAATGCTTCATCCTGGTGCCCAGCCCCCTGCCAAATTAATTTCAACCCTTCCCCGCAGCACTCGTTAACCGTCAGGACATTGGTCCCAGCCCTGTTCAGGTGCAACCGCCTGCTGTGAACAGGCCCCTCCTGCCCCAGAACTGGTCCCAGTGTCCCAGGAATCTGAAGCCCTCCCTCCTGCCCCAGAACTGGTCCCAGTGCCCCAGGAATCTGAAGCCCTCTCTCCTGCACCATTTCTCCAGCCACACGTTAACATCTCTATTCTTACTGTTCCTACACTTACGAGCACATGGTACTTGGGGTAAACCAGAGATTAGGACTTTTGAGGTCCTGCTCATTAACTTCATCCTTAGCTCCCGAAACTCTGCCTGAAGGATGTCAACCATTTTCCTCCTTACTTCATTGGTTTCAACATGGACCACGAATTCTGGCTGTTGCCTTTCCCCTCTCAACATGTTCTGCAGCTGCTCAGTGATGTCCTTTACCCTGGCAGCAGGGCAGTGACACGCCATGCGGGACTCACGTCAGCAGTTGCAGAAACCCCTGTCTGTTCCCCTGACTATTGAATACCCACTGATCGCTGCATTTCTACACTTTGCTGTGCTGTGGATGTGCTCCAGACTGCAGTGCCCTGGGGCACTGTCATCCTCACTGGTGTTCAGCACTGGAAACCGGTTTGAGAATACCAGACTCCCGAGGATTCCTGCACTACCTGCCTCCTCCTCCGCTGCCGGATAGCCACCCACTTACTATCCTCCTGAACACCAGCTGCAGGTCGGGGCCATAAAAGGAGTGGTGCGGAGGCCTGGGGGAGCAGCGCGGAGGCCTCGGGGAGCAGGCCTCGGAGAGCAGTGCGGAGGCCCCGGGGAGCAGGCCTCGGGGAGCAGCGCGGAGGCCTCGGGGAGCAGGCCTCGGGGAGCAGCGCGGAGGCCTCGGGGAGCAGGCCTCGGGGAGCAGCGCGGTGGCCTCGGGGAGCAGGCCTCGGGGAGCAGCGTGGAGGCCTCGGGGTGCAGCGTGGAGGCCTCGGGGTGCAGCGTGGAGGCCTCGGGGTGCAGCGTGGAGGCCTCGGGGTGCAGCGTGGAGGCCTCGGGGTGCAGCGTGGAGGCCTCGGGGTGCAGCGTAGAGGCATACTATTCCAGGGAGCAGCGCGGAGGCCTCGGGGTGCAGCGTGGAGGCATACTATTCCAGGGAGCAGGGCGAGCTTGTGCAAGAGGGTAACGGCAGCGAAGAGTGACATCATCAAGGTCCAGGTCGGTGATTGGAGCGTGGGCAGATACAGCAGGAGCGGCAAGAGACTATGGAGGGATGTGATCAGGGTCCAGGAGAGGCACGAGTTCGGGGCCAGGGACAGCACGGGCTAGCCCACACGGCGATATGTGTGCGCGCTAAGTCCGTGCAGCAGAGCAGGTCTCCAGTCGTCCTGCTTTACCCTTGCTACTGGACCAAAACCTATCTCTGTCAAACCCATGTGGTGGCTGGTGTGCAACGGCCACCACACGTTAAAAAAATCCACGCACAGGCATCTTCCACCCCCTCAATTGGAGTTCAGGACTGGAACATCGGGTCCTTCATTGAAAGACCTGTGAAGTCTTGGAAGCAAGTCATCCTCATTCAAGGGACCGCCTATGATGATGATGATGTGTGTGCACTAGGTCCATGTAGCAGAGCAGGTCTCCAGTCGTCTTGGGTAATCCTTGCCACTGGACCAAGATCTAGTTCTGTCAAGCCCGTGCGGTGGCTGGTGTGCAACGGTCACCACACCACATGATAAAAAAATCCACGCACAGGCATCTTCCACTCTTCAGGATGTAGTTCAGGTCCTTCATAGAAACACCTGTGAACTCATCCTTTCTTGGCGAGGAAGCAAGTCTTCCTCATTTCGAGGGACTGCCTATGATCCTCCTGAACTCTCTGTAGCTGTGGCGTGACCAGCTCCTGGAATGTGTGCTGCAGGAAATTCTCAGCCTCCCCTGTGCCCTGCAGTGACTCCAGCCGCTGCTCAATCTCAGAAAACCTGAGCTCGAGTTCCATCAGCTGGAGGCACTTCCTGCACATGGGGTTATCCCGGACAGATGAAGCATCCTGGAGATCTCACATGGCTCAGGAATGACAGGCAACAGGTTTCTGCTGTCCCATCATTTTACTTCAAAGTCTATCTGCTTATGGTCTATAACTATGTGTTTATTTTAGTATCCTCTTACTCCTACTTATTATTTAATAATTTCTGTACACCAGATTTTAATTTAATGCAATTCAGAGACAGTTAATGTTGGTATCTTCTATTTAGTTAATTTGAAGTTATCCTTAGAGCGAACTCAATGCACTGATTATTTATCAATTTACTGTTACCCCTTGGTTTCAATTACTCAGCAGCTCTTTCCCCCCTCTGCACCGAATTCCCACCTTCCATCCTTCCTGTGTAAAAATAAAACCTACTTATCGGTTCTGGTTCTTTTGCCAGTCAGCCTTAAGTCTGTGTTCTCTGAAAACCGACCCTTCTGCCACTGGAAACAGCTTCTCCTTATTTATCAAAATATTCATGATTTTGAATACCTCTATCAAATCTCCTCTTACCTTTCTCTGCTCTAATGAGAACAACCCCAGTTTATCCACTTAACTGAAGCCTTTCATCTCTAATGACATTCTAGTAAATCTCTTCTGCACCCTCTCCCAGGCATTGACATCCTTTCTAAAGTATGGTGTCCAAAATTGTCCACAATACTCCTGTGGCCGAACCAGTGTGTTATAAAGATCCAGCAAAACTTCCTTGCTTTTATATTCTATGCCTTTAAAATTGTACCGTTTAGTTTATATTTCCTCTCCTCGTTCTTCCTACCAAAATGCATCACTTGATACTTCTGTGTGTTAGATTGACAGGAGCACAGATTGAAGCTATTGAAAGGCTCATTTCGGACTGGATGAATGAACTAAGATCAGTGGAGGTCTTCATTTCTATCTATCTGGTGTATTATCCCCTGGGGGTAGGGGGGTCTCCATTATTGCCACACTAAACCAGGTTCCACACGTTGTGCAACATGACCTGGTCCCCAGGATTCCTTTCCCCCCCCCCAACACCAAGGACCTGCTCTTCATGGAGCACTCCTATGGCTCTTCCCTACAGCATGATGTTCTTTCTGGGGCGGAGCACATCATTGAAGGAAGACACTAGACTTTTACCAGCGAGTCGCAAGTCTCAGCATTCTCCTCTACTTTCCCAGCTTTCTTCATTCTCTTCAGCCTCTTCTTTTCGATAGCTTCTGTCCGATCGAAGAAAGGATCCTTGTCACTTTCATGGACATCCTCTGCCTCCCAGTGTTTAGATTTTCACTTCTAAGAAACTGGTAAGAAAGCAAATTGTGAGGCTATTACTCTTAGTTTTGGAGCACAAAAAAAAATCACAGGAATTTCTATTAATGATAAAGGTACCTCCCTTTTAATCGTTATTATTACAGATTGTGTGCAATGCTGCAGTATTTTCAAATCTCTCCATGTCCTCGTGTTTCACAATTTCTGTAATCTTCTCCAGCCCCACATCCCTCCGAGATCTCTGCGCTCCTCTAATTCTGGCTCTTGAGTATCCCCGATTTGAATCGCTCCACCATTGGTGGCCGTGCCTTCAGCTGCCTGGGCCCTGAGCTCTGGAATCCCCACCCTGAACCTCTCTGCCTCTCTTTCCGCTGTTAAGATGCTCATTAAAACCTACCTCTTTGACAAAGGTTTTGGTCATCGACCCTAATGTACCTACTTCTTATGTGGCTCGGTGTCAAGTTTTGTTCTCTAACGCTCTTGTGAAGTGCCTTGGGACGCTATATAAATACAAGTTGTTGTTGTTAGCATTGAGTGTTAGCATTGAGCACTCCCAGGGCAGGGACAATACGGAGCTCCCTCTACATTAACCTGACAGTGTACCCCCACTGTCCCATCAAACACTCCCAAAGCAGGTATTGTACAGTGCTCCCTCTATATTACCCTAATGGTGTACCCCCACTTTATACCCAGTGTCAGCATCGAGCACTCCCAGGGCAGATACAATACTGAGCTCTCTATACATTACCCTGACTGTGTACTCCGAGTTTGTATACAGTCAGCATCAAGCACTCCCAAGGTAGGTACAATACAGAGCTCCCTCTACATTACCCTGACCGTGTACTCCCACTTTATACCCAGTGGCAGAATTGCACACACGCAGAACAGGTACAATACAGAGCTCCCTCTACATTACCCTAATGGTGTACCCCCACTGTCCCATCAAACACTTCCAAGGTAGGTACAATACAGAGCTCCCTCTACATTACCCTGACAATGTAACCCCACATTATACCCAGTGTCAGCATCGAGCATTCCCACAGCAGAAACAATACAGAGCTCCATTTCTACATTAACCTGACAGTGCACCCCCACTTTAAACCCAATATCAGAATCGAGCACTCCCAGGATACAATACAATATAGGTGTGTCTCTGATATGGGAGGGATGTGTCTCTGATATGGGAGGGATGTGTCAAGGGATATGGATATCGTGTAGGCAAGTGAAGTTGAGATAGAAGATCAGCCATGATCTAATTGGATGGTGGAGCAGGCTTGAGGGGCCAAATGTCCTACTCCTGCTCCTTTTAATGCAGTTTCTTAATGTAATCCTATGTCATTAAACTACAGTATGTGGACGACGCTTGCGTCTGTGCACATTCAGAGACTGAATTCCAAGCCAACGTCAACACATTCACCGAAGCATACGAGAGCATGGGCCTTACACTAAACATCCGTAAGACAAAGGTCCTCTAACACTCTGACACCTCCACACAGCACTGCCCCCCGGTTATCAAAATCCACGGCGCGGCCTTGGTCAACATGGACCATTTTCCATACCTCAGGAGCCTACTGGCAACAAGGGAAGACATTGCCGGTGAGGTCTAACACCGCCTTCAGTGCGCCAGTGCAGCCTTCAGTCACCTGAGGAAGAGAGTGTTTGAAGACCAGGACCTCAAACCCGGCACCAAGCTTATGGTCTACAAGGCTGTAGTGATACCCGTCCTCCGATATGGCTCAGAGACGTGGACAATGTAAAGCAGATACCTCAAAACGCTGGAGAAGTACCACCAGTACTGCCTCCGCAAGATGCTGCAAATCCACTGGCAGGATAGACGTACCAATGTCACTGTTCTCGCTCAGGCCAACATCTCCAGCATCGAAGCACTGACCACGCTCGATCAGCACCGCTGGGCGGGTCACATCACCCGCATGCCTGACACGAGACCCCCAAAGCAAGCGCTTTACTCGGAGCTTCGACATGGCAAGCGAGCTCCAGGTGGGCAGAGGAAACGCTTCAAGGACACCCTCAAAGCCTCCTTGAAAAAGTGCAACATCCCCACCGACACCTGGGAATCCCTGGCCAAAGACAGCCCTAAGTGGAGGAGAAGCATCCGGGAAGGCGCTGAGCACCTCGAGTCTCATCGCCGAGAGCAAGCTGAAGCCAAGCGCAGGCTGCGGAAGGAGCGCGCAGCAAACCAGGCTCCCCACCCACCTGTTTCTTCAATCACCATCTGGCCCACCTGTGACAGAGACTGTGGGTCCCGCATTGGACTCTTCATTCACCTGAGAACTCACTTCTAGTGTGGAAGCAAGTCATCCTCAACTCCGAGGGATTGCCTAAGAAAAAGAGGAGAAGAAGAGTTTCCCAAGCTAACTCGGCCCTCATACCTATGCAATTTGCTTTTAGATTTAAGGCTCTCATTTCGGATTTAATTAAGTCACTTTCAAACTCAATATAAAATGTTATCATATTATGGTCACTCTTCCCTAAAGACCCCTTTACTACAAGCTTATTAATGCACCATTTCTCATTGCACAATACTAGATCTAAATGAACCTGTTCCCTAGTTGCTTCCCTGTCAAGCCTTGTACAAACTGAGTATTTTCAATGAGCTCACCTCTCATTCTTCCAAACTCTAAAGAATATAGGTCTGGTCTACTCAATCTCTCCTCATAGCACAATCCCTGCCCCCATCCCAGGAATCAGTCTAGCAAGTATATCCCTCCTTAGGTAAGGAGACTAAAACTGTACACAATACACCAGGTGTGGTCTCATCAGAGCCTACATAATTGCCATGTCTTTACTCTTTTACTCAAACCCTCTTGTAATAAAGGCCAACATACCATTTCCTTTCTTAATTGCTTGCTGTACCTGCATGTTAACTTTTAGTGATTTGTGTACAAGGATACCCAAGTCCCTCTGAACACCAACATTTCCCAATCTCTCACCATTTAAAAAGTACTCTGCTTTTCTTTTTTACTACCAAAATGGACAATTTCACATTTCTCCACATTATATTCCATTTGCCATGTTCTTGCCCACCCTCTTAACCTGCCTATATCCCCTTGAAGCCTCTTTGCATCAACTTAAATTCCTACCTAGCTTTGTATAATCAAAAAACTTGGATATATTACATTTGATCCCCTCATCCAAATTATTAATATGGATTGTAAATAGCTGAGACCCCAGCACCGATCCCTGCAGCACCCGACTAGTTACAGCCTATCAACCTGAAAAAGACCAGTTTATCCCTACTCTCTGTTTTCTGTCCGTTAACCAATTCTCAATCTATGCTAGTATATTAGCCCCAATCTTGTTTACTAACCTTTTGTGTGGCACCTTATCTAATGCCTTCAGAACATCCAAATACACCACATCCACTGGTCCCCCCTTATCTACCCTGCTAGTTACAGCCTCAAAAAATTCTAATAAATTTGTCAAACGTGATTTCCCTTTAATAAATCCATGTTGGCTCTGCACAATCTTATTATTATTATTTTCTAAGTACCTATACCCTGTTACCATATCCTTGATAATAGATTCTCATATTTTCCATACTACTGATGTCAGACTAACTGGTCTGAAGTTCCCCGTTTTCTCTCTCCCTCCATTCATAAATATTGCCGTTACATTTGCTACATTCCAATCCGCGGGAACCGTTCTATAATGTATGGAATTTTGGAAGATGACAACCAATGCATCCACTATTTCTATAGCCATCTCTATCAAAGACCTAGGATGTAGGCCATCTTTAAACTAATACTAATTTATTTCAGTTCCTCATTCTCGCAAGACCCTTGGTTCTCCACTATTTCTGGCAGGTTTTTTGCTCTTCTTCTGTGAAGACAGACACAAATTATTTGTTTCTCTGCCATTTCCTAGCTCCCCATTATAATTTAATCGGGTGTCAGCCTGTAAGGGATCCACATTTACATCTCTAATCTTTATTTTTTACATACGCATAGAAGCTTTTACAGTCTGTTGTTATGTCCCTCGCTAGTTTACTCCCATATTCTAATTCCCCTTTCTTTATCAATTTCTTGGTCCTCTTTTGCTGAATGCTAAAATCCTCTTAATCCTCAGGCTTACTACTACTTTGGCAACATTATAAGCCTCTTCCTTTGATCTAATACTATTTTTAACTTCTCTTGTTAGCCACCATTGAACCACTTCTCCTGAGAGATTTTTATGCCTTAAAGGAATGTATATTTGTCGTAAATTAATCCTTGAAATTCTAGTCATTGCTTGTCTACTATCATAGTTCATTGTTTATAGGTTTATATGTAACCTTCAGGGCTGCTGACCGAGGACCGTGTGGCTCTTTGTCGGCCGGCGCAGACACGATGGGCCGAAATGGCCTCCTTCTGCGCTGTAGATTTCTATCTTTCTATACATTTTAATGTAGGCAATTGTGTGGGACAGGCTTTACCTGTCCGTCATTTTTTGTATGTTTCATTGTTTCCCAATCTACCTTAGCCAACTTGGCCCTCATATCTACATAGCTTACTTTTAGATTTAAGACGCTAGTTTCGGATTTAACTAAATCACTTTCAAACTCAATTTAAATTCTATCATATTATGGCCATTGTTCCCCAAATGCCCCTTTACTACAATCTTATTGATTACATTTTTCTCATTGCACAATACTAGACCTAAAATAACCTGTTACCAAGTTGATTCCAGAATATCAGCCTGTACACTATTACTGCATATTTGATTTGCCCAGTCGATATTTAGATTAAAGTCCCCCATGATTACAGTATTACCGTTATTACATGCGTTTCTAATTTCCTGATTTATACTGTGCCCTACATTACAACTACTGTTTGGGGCACTATAAACAACTCCCACCAATGTTTTCTGGCCCGTGCTGATTCTTAGCTCCACCCAAACTGATTCTACTTCTTGATTTTCAGAGCTAAGATCCTTTCCCTCTGCTGTCTTTAGCCCATCCTTTATTATCAGGGTTACCCCTCCTCCTTTTCCATTTTGCCTATCTCTTCTAAAAGTTAAGTATCCTGGAATATTTAGTTCCCAACCTTGGCCACTTTGCAACCATGTCTCCGTCATGGCTATTAGATCAAACCTATTCAGTTCTATCCATGCTATTATTTCATCTATTTTGTTGTGAATGCTTCTCGTATAGTGCCTTTAGATCTGACTCATTTCTATTCTTCCCTGATGTCACCTTAGTCACTGATGCCTTATTACCTTTGTTAATTTCTCTGTCCCTATCTGACGCACTCTGTTATATTTACCCAAAACTCTACTCTGCTCTGCTCTAGAGCCTTGATATTTTGCGCTGCTTTTAAATTTACTCTTTCCTGAAACCTCCCATTGTGCCCCCCCCCCACCCCGCTCATTAGTTTAAAGTCCTGTTTATTGCCCTAGTTATTCAGTTGAGCAGGACACTGGCACCAGCCTGGTTTAAGTGGAGCCTGTCCCAATGGAACAGTTCGCTCTTTCCCCACTACTAGTGCCAGTGTACCATGAACTAAAACCTCTCCCTCCCCCACCTCTCTTTGAGCCACGCATTTAAACCTCTAATCTGTTTGTCCCGATGCCAATTTGCGTGTGGCTCGGATAACAATCCCGAGATTATTAGCTTTCAGGTTCTGCTCCTTAATTTGGATCTTAGCTCCTCCAACACCCTCAGCAGAACCTCATTCCTTGTTCTACCTATGTCATTGGTTCCTACGTGGACCATGAGAACTGGATCCTCCCCCTCCCACTTCAACTTCTTCCCCAGTGCGAGGCGATATCCTTAACAGTGGCACTGGGCGGGCACACAACCTCCGGAACTCCCTGTCACGGCTGCACAGAGCAGTATCTATCCCCATGACTATACTGTCGCCTACCATTACCACATTCCTTTTTACTCCCACCACTTGAATGGCCTCCTGGACGATTGTACTGTGCCGTGGGCAGTTTGCACATCCACCCTGCAGTCCTTTTCCTCATGCATAGAGGCAGCAAGTACTTCGTACCTGTTGGACAATGTCAAGGGCTGAGGCTCCTCCTTCACTATATCCTGGATCTCCATACCTGCCTTCTGTGCCTGACTAGTGACAAATTCTAAAACACTACTGTGACTGCCTCCTGAAACAAAGTATCCAAATAATTCTCCGCTTCCCTGATGCCCCGCATTGTCTGCACCTTGTACTCCAGCACAACAACTCTGACGGAAGTTCCTCGAGCTACAGACACTTACAGCAGACGTGGGTGCTCAGGATCGCCATGCTCTCCACAAACTCTCACATACTGCTGTTACAGAACACTGCCTGCCCTGCCATGTCTACCGAACCATATTTATTTATTTGATTAGTTAATTAATAATTTATTATTTTAGTTTTATTACTTAATTGCTTTATCTAGTTTAGTTACTAATTTAATAAAGTAGTTATAGTAATTTACAGTTTCTTAGCTACTGTAGAGGCTACAAAATGGTAGTACTCACCAACCAGTCACCTATCTGCAGTCTATTGATGTCTTTATATCCGTTCCTTTAAGCAGGCTCTCCCGATCATCATATCCACCCCTCTCAGCCAATTCTCCCACTCTTTATATCCACTCCTCTCAACAGAGTGTGTCTTTACACCAAAACTGGTTGCCCAGATATCCAGCCCAGTGATAGGGGTTGTTAACACAAGCAGAAACAACGTATGTTATTGAAACCTCCGAAGACACTTGTGAACATGCTGGTGTGTCAGCAGGTGAGATGATCGACTGAATCCCTTCCCACACAGAGCTGGTGAAGAACTTCTCCCCAATGTGAACTGATCGGTGTATCCTTAGATTGGATGCAGAAGTAAATCCCGAGAGTGGGTGAATGGCTTCTCCTCGGTGTGACTGCGTCGATGAATTTCCAGCTGGGAGGGGAAGCTGAATCTCTTCCCACAGTCTCCACATTTCCATGGTTTCTCTGTGGTGCAGGTGTCCTTGTGTCTCTCCAGGTTGGATGGTCAGTTGAAGCCTTGTCCATACACACAACATGTGTACGGTTTCTCCCCGCTGTGAATGGTAAGATGTTTTTTCAGGCTGTGTAACTGGTTAAAGCTCCTTCCATAGTCAGTACACTGGAACACTCTCACTCGGGTGTGTGTGTCTCGGTGCTTTTCCAGGGTCCACTCTAACCCCCACCTTCTCTCTCTCTCACTATTTATGGACACTGATGCAGTAATTGCTCCTCTGACCTTTCTTCTCTTGTCCCTCCTACACCCAAATACACAGCCCCACACAATCTCCCTCCCCTTACATCCTTACTGTGCTGGCATCCACACCAGTCTCCCCATCTGCTCCTTGTTCTCTCCCTGGATCCTGAAACTACTGAGCTCAGACTTACTCTCCTGAGGTCTACAGGCTCTAAAACTGAAGCTTGGTGTCCCTCAGTCCCTACTCCTTGACTTACCTCCCCTTCTCTCCTCCTCTTTCCCCCTTGGTTGCGTTCCACACTCTGAGCCCTGGCCCTTCCCTGGGGATTCTCAGTATGAACAGGGGGGATGTGTGTTGAGACAAGATTTCCCAGCTCTCCTCCTTTAAAGGGACAAGGAGAGGACCAGCTGGGCTGAATGGCGCTGCTTTATGACATCACTGCAGTGCCTAGCAATCAACCTCCCTGAGCCCTGCTCATTATGGGCTGGGTTTAGCTCAGTGCTGCAATAGGAAGGGAAACAGGAGCAGGATTCGACCCCTGTGGAGCCCAGGATTAATGGGGAGAGGTACAGGATCAATTTATAACTGACTGACTGAGAAATGTCATTGTCCCAGACACTCCCTGTCCCTCAGTATCTGTGTCTGGGGGAGAAGCTGATGGGTTTGTGTTAACTTCTTTAGGTGAATCTTTGTGCTCATCAAGATGGATTGCCCTGGAGTGTTTGATGGGACACTGTAGAGGGAGCTTTACTCCGTACCTAACCCGTGCTGTACCTGTCCTGGGAGTGTTTGATGGGATAGTGTGCTTTATCTGACGGGAGAGAGTTTATGGCAGACACTCGGTGCTCAGAATACCTGGCACTAAAATCCCAAAGATAAGAGGAACCCATCAGTTCCTCCCCGACACAGATCCGGAGGAACAGTGAGTGTCCCGAACATTGTTGTACAGTGTGCTCGATAGTTCCTCCCTGAGTCTGAGCCTTTTGGTGATGATTTGAATTTGATGCCCTCGAGTTACTGACTCACCGACTGGTGGAAATAGTTTTTCCTCATTTACTTGATCACATTCTGAACACTTCCATCAGATCTCCAATTCCCTTTTGTTCTAATGAAAAGAGCCCCAGTTTCTCCAATCTCCCCTGATAACTAAAGGCTCTTGTCCCTGGTATCATCTCAGTGAATCTCTCTGCACCCTCTCCATGGCCTTGACATCCTTCCTGGTGTAAGATCCCCAAAACTTGACACAATATTTTAACTGCAGCCTAACCAATGATTTGTACAGGTTTACATGATCTCTGCCCTTTTGTACTCTGCACTCCTATTTATATTACCTAGGATCACGTGCTTTTTAACCACTTTCTCAACTTACCCTTGCACTTTTATAGGTTGTGTACATGAACCCTTGGAGGTTTTAGAGATATTAACATTGCATGGCTAAAACACATTGACTTAAAATGTCTAACATAATATGTATTATGGGAAAGAGAAGTTTAGCCTGAGTTAGAAACTCAAACAGGCACTTCACTGCAGACAGGTCGCCACAGCTAATAAGACATTCCAGTCACTGAACCGGGTAGTTGGAAGCTCTAATCAGATCAGGGAAAAGAACAGGGTTTGTCTGTTACTAACCACAATATAAGCTTAAAGCAGTGAGTAATAGAATAGATTAGATTATAATTTGTGATATTTATACCTCTAATTTTGAAATTATAAGGAATAGCATAATTATTAGTAAGCAGGTAGTTTAGCAACATTGAGAAAATTTCTGAAGAAAAGTAACTGCTGGGATCCAGAGAAAGTTTCCTTGTAAAGCACAGATTGGAGAAATTCCTGCTGTCTTTTCCTCACTTCCTGCCCAAACCCAGAAGACAAAGAAGAGACTGGTGCCAGAGACGGATCACTGCAGGGTATAAAAGTGAGGGGAGACTAATTAGCAATCTTGTTGTGTGAGGCCCCTTGGGGAAGAGTGACCATAATATGGTAGAATTCATAATTAAGATGGAAAGTGACACAGTTCATTCAGAGACTAGGGTCCTGAACTTAAGGAAAGGTAACTTCGATGGCATGAGATGTGAATTGGCTAGAATAGAGTGGCGAATGATACTAAAAGGGTTGACAGTAGATAGGCAATGGCAAAGATTTAAAGATCACATGGATGAACTTCAACAATTGTACATCCCTGTCTGGAGTAAAAATAAAACTGGGAAGGTGGCTCAACCGTGGCTAACAAGGGAAATTAGGGATAGTGTTAAATCCAAGGAAGAGGCATATAAATTAGCCAGAAGAAGCAGCAAACCCGAGGACTGGGAGAAATTTAGAATTCAGCAGAGGAGGACAAAGGGTTTAATTAGGAGGGGGGAAATAGAGTATGAGAGGAAGCTTGCTGGGAACATAAACACTGACTGCAAAAGCTGCTATAGATATGTGAAGAAAAAAAGATTAGTGAAGACAAACGTAGGTCACTTGCAGTCAGAATCAGTTGAATTTATAATGGGTAACAAAGAAATGGCAGACCAATTGAACAAATACTTTGGTTCTATCTTCATGAAGGAAGACACATAATGTTCTGGAAATACTAGGGGATCGAGGGTCTAGCGAGAAGGAGGAACTGAAGGAAATCCTTATTAGGCGGGAAATTGTGTTAGGGAAATTGATGCGATTGAAGGCCGATATATCCCCAGGGCCAGATAGTCTGCATTCCAGAGTACTTCAGGAAGTGGCCCTAGAAATAGTGGATGCATTGGTGATCATTTTCCAACAATCTATCGACTCTGGATCAGTTCCTATAAACTGGAGGGTAGCTAATGTAAGAAAGGAGGGAGAGAGAAAATGGGGTATTATAGACCGGTTAGCCTGACATCAGTACTGGGGAAAATGTTGGAATCAATTGATAAAGATGAAATAGCAGCGCATTTGGAAAGCAGCGACAGGATCGGTCCAAGACAGCATGGATTTATGAAGAGGAAATCATGCTTGACAAATCTTCTAGAATTTTTTGAGAATGTAACTAGTAGAGTGGACAAGGGAGAACCAGTGGATGTGGTGTATTTGGACTTTCAAAAGGCTTTTGACAAGGTCCCACACAAGAGATTGGTGTGCAACATTAAAGCACATGATATTGGGGGTAATTTATTGACGTGTATAGAGAACTGGCTGGCAGGCAGGAAGCAGAGAGTCGGGATAAACCGGTTCTTTTCAGAATGGCAGGCAGTGAGTAGTGGAGTGCTGCAGGGCTCAGTGCTGGGACCCCAGCTATTTACAATATATATCAATGATTTAGATGAAGGAATTGAGAGTAATATCACTAAACTGGGTGGCGGTGTGAGCTGTGAGGAAGGTGCTAAGAGGCTGCAGGATGACTTGGACAAGTTAGGTGAGTGGGCAAATGCATGGCATATACAGTATAATGTGGATAAATGTGAGGTTATCCACTTTGGTGGTAAAAACAGGAAGACAGAATATTATCTGAATGGTGGCAGATTAGGAAAAGGGGAGGTGCAACGAGACCTGGGTGTCATGGTACATCAGTCATTGAAAGTTGGCATGCAGGTACAGCAGGCGGTGAAGAAGGCAAATGGCACGTTGGCCTTCATAACCAGGGGATTTGAGTATAGGAGCAGGGAGGTCTTACTGCAGTTGTACAGGGCCTTGGTGAGGCCTTACCTGGAATATTGTGTTCAGTTTTGGTCTCCTAATCTGAGGAAAGACGTTCTTGCTATTGAGGGAGTGCAGCGAAGCTTCACCAGACTTATTCCCGGGATGGCAGGACTGACATATGAGGAGAGACTGGATCGACTGGGCCTGTATTCACTGGAGTTTAGAAGAATGAGAGGGGATATCATAGAAACATATAAAATTCTGACGGGACTGGAGAGGTTAGATGCAGGAAGAATGTTCCTGATGTTGGGGGAGCCCAGAACCAGGGGTCACAGTCTAAGGATAAGGGGTAAGCCATTTAGGACTGAGATGAGGAGAAACTTCTTCACTCAGAGAATTGTTAACCTGTGGAATTCTCTTCCGCAGAGAGTTGTTGATGCCAGTTTGTTAGATATATTCAAGATGGAGTTGGATATGGTTCTTACAGCTAAAGGGATCAAGGGGTATGGAGAGAAAGCAGGAAAGGGGTACTGAGGTGAATGATCAGCCATGATCTTATTGAATGGTGGTGCAGGCTTGAAGGGACGAATGGCCTACTCCTGCACCTATTTTCTATGTTTCTATGACTGATGTAAGGGGATAGTTGAGACTGGAGACATTGGAGATCTAGCTCAGGGCACCCGAGGTTCCATCCAGCGGGCTGACCTCGTGTCAGTTATTGTGGACACGCGGGATTTGCATGTTTACTCTGATTGATGGATCAATATAAGGTACGGTAGAGGACCGAGAATCTGCTCATTTTCTATTTCTTAATAAGGTATTAAAGGTTCTAACACCGAAATCTCAAACCTACTAGTTAATAAGACAAGGCATTTCCTTTCTCACTGCATTGTGTTATTTCCTGCAATAATCCCTGCTGTCTGTCCTGAATGAATCCATTTCACTACCAAATGCTGCAATGTTTGCTCCAGCTCACAGGGTTCCATCTGTTTATAGCCACAACAGGAAACTCTTTTTGGAGTTTATCTGAAAACATAAAACATTAATCCGTGCCACCCGACCTGGATGACACACCAGACATTTACAAGGCCCTTTTTTTCCTTTTTTGTGTTTTTTTTTTGTGTTTTTCTTTTTTTGGTTTTTTTTTGGGCACTAAAATCACATTTTTTTTTCCAGTGCCCCCTATAAAAGGGGAGGGGGACACTAAAAGCACCGGCAATTAAAACAAATTAAACTTTAAAACGTAAAATCAAATTAAAATTTGGTTGCCGGGCGTGATGATGCACTCCTAGCCACAACAGGAAACTCTTTTGAGTTTACCTGCAAAACATAAAACATTAAACGGTGCCGCCCGACCTGGGTGACACTCCAGACATTTACAAGGCCCTTTTTTTTTCCCCCCCCTTTTTTTTTCTTTTCTTTTTTTGGTTTTTTTTTTGGGCACTAAAATCACAATTTTCCCCAGTGCCCCCTATAAAAGGGAAGGGGGACACTAAAAGCACCGGCAATTAAAACAAATTAAACTTAAAAACGTAAAATCAAATTAAAATCTGGTTGCCGGGCGTGATGATGCACTCCAGTCCCTCCGGTGCCCATCTCTCGCGGAAGGCCGCGAGCGTACCGGTGGACACCGTGTGCTCCATCTCCAAGGACACCCTGGACCGGATGTAAGAGCGGAAGAGAGGCAGGCAGTCAGGTTGAACTAGCCACAACAGGAAGGTCCCGTTTCCTCCTGGAGTGTGAGAGAAATCAGCTTTAACAATGGGGCAGAGTTTCAGCCAATGAGGGAGACCCGGGCTCAGCCCCGCCCACTAGGTGCTGCAAGGCCCGCCCCTCGCACTCTGATTGGTTGGAGGACCAACCGCCCGCACGGTCCTCCAGCCACGCCCTCGCTCTTTCTATTCGTCGGGAGCTTCCGTCAATCACTCGGGCAGTGTGAGCTGAGCATGCGCGAATTGCGAGAGGCGGAGCGGCGACAGCGGGTGAGAGTTCGGTGGGTGGAGGGAGAGGGTTAATAAATCCCGGGAGGCCTCGGCCTCGGCCTCGGCCTTAACACACACCGTGTGCGGGTCTCAGGCCCCGAACAAGAACCTGCGGCTCCGGCCTTTCACCGAGCGGGGCCCCCGGGTGGCAGCTGCGGGTCTTTCTCCCGGTGACAGGCCCGGGGGGGACGGCCGCCATCTTGGGAGGCTGAGGGGGCAGCAGGGCGCATGCGCGGCCTTTCCCTGGGCCAGGAACCAGGAGGAGAGAATGTTGTGAATTTCTATCCTGGACTCACAGTCAGGGCTTTTGTAAACTGCTGTTCCAGGCTGTGAGAGAAGGGGGGCAGCATTTACAGGCCGCAAACTCACACCCAACATCACATCCCGGTCTGACACACTCACTCCATTCATCAGGGACCCAATATCATCGGCCTTTCAATGTGGAAGGAGAAATGTTTGTCTGTTCTGTCTATGGGAAAAGATTTCAAACTTCAGTGTGACTGGAAAAGCACCGAGACACACACACACCTGAGTGAGAGTGTTCCTGTGGAAAGAGCTTTAACCAGTTACACAGCCTGAAAAACATCGCACCATTCACAGTGGGGAGGGACGTACACATGTTCTGTGTGTGGACGAGGCTTCGACTGATCATCCAAACTGGAGAGACACAAGGACACCCGCACCATGGAGAAACCGTAGAAATGTGGGGACTGTGGGAAGAGATTCAATTACCCGTGTGCTGGAAACTCATCGACACCTTCACACCGGGGAGAGACCATTCAGTTGCTCTCACTGTCTAAAGACTTTCAAAGAATCATCGAACCTGCTGAAACACCAGCAAATTCATGCTAGTAAGAGACTGTTCGCCTGTGCAGTGTGTGGGAAGGGATATTGTCAATCCAACCACCTGCTGGCACACCAGCGAGTTCACACTCCGGAGAGATTGTTTAGGAGCTCTCACTGCAAAGACATTTGCTCACTCGTCAAACCTATTGAAACACCAGCAAGTGCACACCAGGGAGAGGTCGTTCACCTACTCTGTATGTGGGAAGGATTCACTCGTTCATCTAACCTGCTGACACACAACGAGTTCACACTGGGAAAAGGCCATTCTCAGGCTTCGTGTGTGGGATGAGATTCACTCATTCATCCAAAGTCAGGACACTCCAGCTTGTTCACACTGAAAAGAGACCGTTTAAATGTTCTGATGTTGAGAAGTGCTTTAAAATCACAAAGGATCTGCTGACACACCAACGAATTCACACTGGGGAGCCGTTCACCTGCCCCAAGTGTGCAAAGAGATTCACTAATTTATCCAACCTGCTGAGGCACCAGCGAGTTCACAAGTGAGTACAGGGGTTGGATTCTGCTGTTATTGTTGCTGTTAATCATATCCAGGACTGAACCATGTTCATTCTGGTTGTTGAGGCTTGCTAATGCTGCTGTTAGTAACCCTATAACTGGGCTGGAGTTTAATCCGTATCAACGTAAAATAAATGAGCTTTGTGTCCCACACATGCAGTGTGTCGGGTCCTTGATGTCTCGAGAATAAGATGAGCTGATTGGGCATTTGTTACAAACTGTGTGGAATCTATCTGAGAACTGAGTTTCCACAACTTTTTAAAGGATGGATCTACAAGATGTCCAAATCTGACAGGACAGAAAATTGTATTATATCACATGGGCCACTTCAACCATCCAGGGTAATGAGTCCCTGTAATACTGTATTTAATCTGTTATTGTCACGGGGCAAAGCAGCATTGTTACTTTATTATCAATTTAGTCAAACTCAATGGTCAATCCAATCTCCAAAGTGAAACGTCTCCTGAAAGCTGACGGTGTCGGCTGTTCTGCAGCTTATTTCTCAGCGAGCGAGTCAGAATCAGCAGCTTTAACAACAGCCCATGTTTCACAAAGGGAGACCTCACCAGACCAAAGGACATTGGTGGAGTTTAATGGGCTGTCTGTGTCACTGGGCTACAGGAGGCTATTTTTAACAGAAGGAAAGCTGGTCACAGCAAACAGACAGTGTAACAGACTGTCCATGGTCCACTCTAACCCCCACCTTCTCTCTCACTATTTATGGACACTGCTGCAGTAATTGCTCCTCTGACCTTTCCTCTCTTGTCCCTCCGACACCCGAATACATGGCCCGACACAATCTCCTTCCCCCTACATCCTCACTATGCTGGAATCCACACCAGTCCCCCCATCTGCTTCTTATTCTCTCCTTGGATCATAAAACTACTGAACTCGGTCTTCCCCTCCTGAGGTCTACAGGCTCTAAAACTGAAGCTTGGTGGCCCTCAGTCCCTACTCCTTGATTTACCTCCCCTTCGCTCCTCCCCTTTCCCCCTTGGTTGTGTTCCACACTCTGGGCCCTGGCCCTTCCCCGGGGATTCTCAGTATGAACAAGGGGATGTGTGTTGAGACAGGATGTCTCACCTCTCCACCTTTAAAGGGACAAGGAGAGGACCCGCTGGGCTGAATGGCCCTGCTTTATAACACCATGGCAGTGCCGAGCAGCTAACCTCCCTGAGCCCTGCTCATTATGGGCTGGGTTGAGCTCAGTGCTGTTACAGGAAGAGAAACAGGAGCAGGATTCGACCCGTGTGAAGCCCAGGATTAATGGGGAGAGGTACAGGATCAATTTATACCTTATTGAGTGAGAAATGTAATTCTCCCGGACACTCCCTGTCCCTCAGTATCTGTGTCGGGAAGAGACCGATGGGTTCACTCTGTATTTAACCCGTGCTGTGTCCGACTGGAGAGTGTTTGATGCTGGCACAGGGTGCTCAGCTCGATGAGCACAACATTTAACCCAAAGCTGATCAGATAAACCATCAGCTTCTCCCCTGGACACAGGTCCTGAAGGACAGGGAGTGTCTCTAATAATTTGGCAGGTGTCCTTGATCAAATTTAAACACCTCGCTCACACATTCTTTTTCTTTTATTCGTTCATGGAATGTTGTCATTGCCTCTCGCCTCTCATTCATTCTTAAATCCAGAGTATATAGGCCTAGTCTGCTCAATCCTCATAGGATAACCTCCCCATCCCAGGAATCAGTCTGGTGAACCTTCATTGCACTCCCTCTGTGGCAAGTTTATCCTTCCTTGGGTAAGGAGACCAAAACTGTACACAATACTCCAGGTGCGGTCTCAACAGGGCCCGATATAATTGCAATAAGATGTCCTTACTCTTGTACTCAAATCCTTTTGTAATAAAGGCCAACATACCCCTGGCTGGGTTCAGTTCTATACTCACTGGTTCTCCTCCCCTGAAGGTGCTGACTCTGTCTGGGTTCTGTTCTACACTCACTGCTCCCTCTCCCTCCCCTGAAGGTGCTGACTCTGGCTGGGTTCAGTTCTACACTCACTGGTTCCCCTCCCTCTCCTCCCCTGAAGGTGCTGACTCTGGTTGGGTTCAGTTCGACACTCACTGGTTCCTCTCCCTCTCCCTTCCCTGGAGGTGCTGACTCTGGCTGGGTTCAGTTTAACACTCACTGTTTCCCCTCCTTAAAGACATCTTTACTCTTGTATTGCAATTATATAGGGCCCTGGTGAGACCACACCTGGAGTATTGTGTATAGTTTAGGTCTCTTTACCTAAGGAAGGATATACTTGGCATAGGGGGAGTACAATGAAGATTCACCAGACTGATACCTGGGATGGGGGGATTGTCCTCTGAGGGGCGATTGAATAGATTAGGCCTATATTCTCCAGAGTTTAGAAGAATGAGAGGTGATCTCATTGAAACATACAAAATTCTTCCAGGGCTTGACAGGGTTGATGCAGGGAGGATGTTTCCTCTGGCTGGAGAATCTAGAACCAGGGGTCACAGTCTCAGAATAAGGGGTCTGCCATTTAGGACTGAGATGAGGAGAAACTTCTTAACTCAGTTGGTGGCGAATCGTTGGAATTCTCTACCCCAGAGGGCTGTAGATGCTCAGTTGTTGAGTATTTTCAAGACCGACATCGATAGATCTTTGGACACGGGGAATCAAGGGATATGGGGATAGTGCAGGAAAGTGTTGAGGTAGAAGATCAGCCCTGAACTTATTTAATTGCGCAGCAGGCTCGAGGGACTGATTGGCCCACTCCTGCTTTTATTTCTCATACTGAAATCCTCTTGTAATAAAGGCCAACATACTATTTCCTTTCCTAATTGTTTGCTGTACCTGCATGTTACCGTTCAGTAATTCGTTTACAGTGACACACAGGTCCCTCTGAACACCAACATTTCCCAATCTCTCATTATTTTTCTATTTTTCCTACCAAAGTGGATAACTTCACATTTCCCTACATTATATTCCATTTTACATGTTCTTGTCCACTCACTTAGCCTGTCTATATCTCCTTGCAGCCTATTTGCATCCTCCTCACAATTTACATTCCCACCTAGCTTTATATCATTAGCAAGCATGGAAAATTTACATTTGGTCCCGTCATCCAAAACATTGAGATAGATTGTAATTAGCTGAGGCCCAAGCACCAATCCTTCTGGTACCCCACTAGTTAAAGCCTGCCAACCCAAAAATAACCCGTTTCTTCCTACTTTCTGTTTTCTGTCCGTTAACCAATCCTAAATCCATGTCCAATCCCATGAGCCCTAATTTTGTTTCATAATCTCTTGTGTGGCACCTTATCGAATGCCTTCTGAAACTCCAAATACACCACATCCATTGGTTCCCCCTTTATCTGTTCCACCAGTTACAACCTCAGAAAACGCTCACAGATTTGTCAAATAAGATTTCCCTTTCATAAATCCATGTTGACTCTGCCCAATTCTATTATCACTTCCTAAGTGCCCTGTTACTATATCCTGAATAATAAATTCTAGCATTTTCCCTACTACTGATGTCAGGCTAACTGGTCTGTAGTTCCCATATTTTCTCTCTTCCTCCTTTCTTAAATAGTGGGGTTACATTGGCTACTGATGTCAGGACTACCCTACAGCACAGGTTAGATGCCGAGTAAATCTCCCTGTCCCAAACACTCCAGGCAGGTGTACCACATTTCCTCCATTGCAAATAGTAACTACACTTCAAAAGTACTTCATTGTTTCTAAAGTACTTTGAGAGGACCTGAAGGTGGTTCCTGCCTTCTTCACAGCACGGATTAGACACAGAGTAAAGCTTCCTCTATGTGGTTCCATTTAAAAACTCCCAGGCCAGGTACAGCCCGGGTTAGATACAGAGTAAAGTCCCCTCTGCACTGTCCCATCAAACACACCCAGGACAGGTACAGCCCGGGTTAGATACAGAGTAAAGTCCCCTCTGCACTGTCCCATCAAACACACCCAGGACAGGTACAGCCCGGGTTAGATACAGAGTAAAGTCCCCTCTACACTGTCCCATCAAACACACCCAGGGCTGGTGAACCACATTTCCTATATTACAATAGTAACTACGCGTCAAAAGTACTTCATTGATTGTAAAGCACTTTGAGAGGACCTGAAGGCAGGAAAGTCATTATAGAAATGCAAGTTCCTGCCTTCTTCACAGCATGGGTTAGATACAGAATAAAGCTCCCTCTATATTGTCCCATCAAAGAGTCACTGGGCCGGTACAGCATGGTTTAAATACAATGTAATTTCTCCCTCTACACTGTCCCGTCAAACATTACCAGGGCAGGTTCAGCACAGGTTAGGTACGAAGTACATCTCCTTCTACACTGTCTTAAACAATCCCAGGGCAGGTACGGCAAGGGTTAGATACAGTGTAAAGTTCCGTCTACACTGCCCCATCATCGAAACATAGAAAATAGGCGCAGGAGTAGGCCACCGGCCCTTCAAGCCTGCACCACCATTCAATAAGATCATGGCTGATCATTCCTTCTGTACCCTGTTCCTGCTTTCTCTCCATACCCCTCTACACTGTCCCATCAAACACTCCCAGGACAGGTACAGCACGGATTAGATACAGAGTAAAGCTCCCTCTAAGCTATCCCATCAAACACTTCCAGGCCAGGTATCGTACAAGTTAGGTACAGAGTAAAACTCCTTCTTGAATGTCCCATCAATCACTCCCAGGACAGGTATAGCATGGTTCAGATTCAGAGTATATCTCCCTCGAGGAGGTAACCAGGAGGGTCGATGGGGGCAGTGTGTATGATGTAGTGTATATGGATTTTAGCAAAGCTTTTGATAAGGTCCCACGTGGCAGACTGGTCACAAAAGTAAAAGCCCATGGGGTCCAGCACAAAGTGGCAAGTTGGATCCAAAATTGGCTCAGAGGCAGGAAGCAAAGAGTAATGGTTTATGGGTGTTTTTGTGACTGGAAGGATGTTTCCAGTGGGGTTCCGCAGGACTTTGTACTAGGTCGCTTGCTTTTTGTGATATACATTAATGATCGAGATTTGAATATAGGGGGTATGATTAAGAAGTTTGCAGAAGATACTAAAATCGGCTGTGCGGTTGATGCTGCAGTACTCAGCTTTCTTCTTCATTAAGATGTCAAACAAATTTGGCAGATGGAGTATAATGTGGGAAAATGTGAGGTTATCCACTTCGGCAGAAATAATAGAAAAGCAAATTATAATTTAAATGGAGAAAAATTGTAAAGTGCTGCAGTACGGAGAGACCTGGGGATCCTTGTGCATGAAACACAAAAAGTTAGTATGCAGGTACAGCAAGTAATCAGGAAGGCAAATGGAATGTTGGCCTTTATTGCAAGGGGTATAGAGTTCAAAAGCAGAGAGGTCCTGCTACAACTGTACAGGGTATTGGTGAGGCCACACCTGGAGTACTGCGTAGAGTTTTGGTTTCTATATTTAAGGAAGGATATACTTGCATTGGAGGCTGTTCAGAGAAGGTTCCCATTGGTTGATTCTGGAGATGAGGGGGTTGACTTATGAGGATAGGCTGAGTAGGTTGGGCCTATACACATTGTAGTTCAGAAGAATGAGAGGTGATCTTATTGAAACATAAGATAATGAGGGGGCTCGACAAGGTGGATACAGAGAGGATATTTCCACTCATCGGGGAAACAAAAACTAGGGGACATAGTCTCAGAATAAGGGGCCGCCCATTTAAAACTGAGATGAGGAGAACTTTCTTCTCTGAGGGTTGTAAATCTGTGGAATTCTCTGCCCCAGAGAGCAGTGGAGGCTGGGTCATTGAATATTTTTAAGGCAGAGATAGACAGATTTTTGAGCGATAAGGGTGTAAAGGGATATGGGGAGCGGGCATAGAAGTGGAGCTGAGTCCATGATCAGATTAACCATTGAATGGTGGAGCAGGCTCGAGGGGCCAAATGGCCTACTCCTCATATTTCTTATGTTCTTATGTTAACTGGTCAAGTGGGCAGAACAGTGGCAAATGGCATTTAGTCCAGAGAAGTGCGAGGTAATGCATTTGGGGAGGGCTAACAAGGAAAGGGAATACACCTTAAATGGTAGGGCACTGAGAAGTGTAGAGGAACAAAGTGACCTTGGAGTGTATGTCCACAGATCCCTGAAGGTAGCAGGCCAGGTGGATAAGGTGGTTAAGTAGGAATACGGAATGCTTACCTTTATTAGCCGACACATAGAATACAAGAGCAGGGGGTTTATACTTGTGCTGTATAAAACACTGGTTAGGCCACAGTTAGAGTACTACGTGCAGTTCTGGTCAACGCATTACAGGAAGAATGTGATTGCATTGGAGAGGGTACAGAGGAGATTTACGAGGATGTTGCCGGGAGTGGAGAATCTTAGCTATAAGGACAGATTGGATAGGCTGGATTTGTTTTCCTTGGAACAGAGGAGGCTGAGAGGAGACCTCATTGAGGTGTATAAAATTATGAGGGGCAGGGAAAGTACAGGTTAGATACAGAGTAATTTCTCTCTCTCACTGTCCCATCAAAGAGTCACGGGCCAGTTACAGCTTGGGTTAGATAGAGTGTAAAGCTCCCTCTACACTGTCCTATCAAACACTCCCAGGGCAGGTACAGCTCAGGTTAGATACACAGTAAGGCTCCCTCTACACTGTCTCAGGTCAGTAACAGCATGGGTTACATACAGAGTAAAGCTCCCTCTACACTGTCCCATCAAACACTCCCAGGGCAGGTACAGCACGGGTTACAGGTTAAAGCTCCCTCTACGCTGTCTCACTGTATATTCCCAAGGCAGGTACAGCACATCAGTAAGACAAAGATCCTCCACCAGCCTGTCCTCGCCGCACAGCACTGCCCCCCAGACATCAAGATCTACGGCGCGGCCCTGGACAACGTCCCTTATCTCGGGAGTCTCCTATCAACAAGAGCAGGCATTGACGACGAGATCCAGCACCGCCTCCAGTACAGCCTTCGGCCGCCTGAGGAAAAGAGTATTTGAAGACCAGGCCCTCAAAACTGTCACCAAGCTCATGGTCTACAGGGTCGTAGTAATACCCGCCCTCCTGTATGGCTCAGAGACGTGGACCATGTACAGTAGACACCTCAAGTGGCTGGAGATATACCACCAACGATGTCTCCAAGATCCTACAAATCCCCTGGGAGGACAGACGCACAAACATTAGCGTCCTCGTCCAGGTCAACATCCCCAGCATCGAAGCACTGACCACACTTGATTAGCTCCGCTGGGCAGGCCACCTAGTTCGCATGTAACCCCACTTTTTAAAAAAGGAGGGAGAGACAAAACAGGGAATTATAGACCGGTCAGCCTGACATCGGTAGTGGGTAAAATGATGGAATCAATTATTAAGGATGTCATAGCAGTGCATTTGGAAAGAGGTGACATGATAGGTCCAAGTCAGCATGGATTTGTGAAAGGGAAATCATGCTTGACAAATCTTCTGGAATTTTTTGAGGATGTTTCAAGTAGAGTGGACAAGGGAGAACCCGTGGATGTGGTATATTTGGACTTTCAGAAGGCTTTCGACAAGGTCCCACACAAGAGATTAATGTGCAAAGTTAAAGCACATGGGATTGGGGGTAGTGTGCTGACATGGATTGAGAACTGGTTGTCAGACAGGAAGAAAAGAGTAGGAGTAAATGGGGACGTTTCAGAATGGCAGGCAGTGACTAGTGGGGTACCGCAAGGTTCTGTGCTGGGGCCCCAGCTGTTTACACTGTACATTAATGATTTAGACGAGGGGATTAAATGTAGTATCTCCAAATTTGCGGATGACACTAAGTTGGGTGGCAGTGTGAGCCGCGAGGAGGATGCTTTGAGGCTGCAGAGCAACTTGGATAGGTTAGGTGAGTGGGCAAATCCATGGCAGATGAAGTATAATGTGGATAAATGTGAGGTTATCCACTTTGGTGGTAAAAACAGAGAGACAGACTATTATCTGAATTGTGACAGATTAGGAAAAGGGGAGGTGCAACGAGACCCGAGTGTCATGGTACATCAGTCATTGAAGGTTGGCATGCAGGTACAGCAGGCGGTTAAGAAAGCAAATGGCATGTTGGCCTTCATAGCGAGGGGACTTGAGTACAGGGGCAGGGGGGTGTTGCTCCAGTTGTACAGGGCCTTGGGGAGGCCACACCTGGAGTATTGTGTACAGTTTTGGTCTCCTAACCTGAGGAAGGACATTCTTGCTATTGAGGGAGTGCAGTGAAGATTCACCAAACTGATTCCCGGGATGGTGGGACTGACCTATCAAGAAAGACTGGATCAACTGGGCTTGTATTCACTGGAGTTCAGAAGAATGAGAGGGAACCTCATAGAAACGTTTAAAATTCTGATGGGTTTAGACAGGTTAGATGCAGGAAGAATGTTCCCAATGGGGGAAGTCCAGAACCAGGGGTCACAGTCTAAGGATAAGGGGTAAGCCATTTAGGACCGAGATGAGGAGAAACTTCTTCACCCAGAGAGTGGTGAACCTGTGGAATTCTCTACCACAGAAAGTTGTTGAGGCCAATTCACTAAATATATTCAAAAGGGAGTTAGATGAAGTCCTTACTACTAGGGGGATCAAGGGGTATGGCGAGAAGGCAGGAATGGGGTACTGAAGTTGCATGTTCAGCCATGAACTCATTGAATGGCGGTGCAGGCTGGAAGGGCCGAATGGCCTACTCCTGCACCTATTTTCTATGTTTCTATGCTAGACACGAGATTCCCAAAGCAAGCGCTCTACCCGGAACTCGTCCACGGCAAACGAACCAATGGCGGGCAGAGGAAAGGTTACAAGGACACCCTCAAAGCCTCCCTGATAAAGTGCGACATCCCCACTGACACCTGGGTTTCCCTGGCTAAAGACCACCCGAAGTGGAGGAAGTGCATCCGGGAGGGCGCTGAGCTCCTCAAGTTTCGTAGCCGAGAGCATGCAGAAACCAAGCGCAGGCAGCGGAAAGAGTGTGCGGCAAACCAGGCTCCCTGCCCACTCTTCCCCTCAACCACTGTCTGTCCCGCCTGTGACAGAGACTGTGGTCCTCGTATTGGACTGTACAGCCACCTAAGAACCCATGCTAAGAGTGGAAGCAAGTCGTCCTCGATTCTGAGGGACTGCCCATGATGATGATGATGACAGCACAAATTAGATTCACAGTAAATCTCCCTCTATATTGCCCATTAAACAATCCTAGGGCAGGTACAGCACGGGTTAGATACAGACTAAATCTCCCTCTACATTGCCCGTAAACAGACCAAGGGCAGGTACAGCACGGGTTAGATCATCATGTCATCATCACAGGCAGTCCCTCGGAGTCGAGGATGAACTGCTTCCACACTAAAAATGAGTTCTCAGGTGACTGAAGCGTCCAATGCGGGACCTACAGTCCCTGTCACAGATGGGGCAGAGGGTGGTTGAAGAATGGGTGGGTGGGGTGCCTGGGTTGCCCTGCGCTCCTTCCACTGTCAACGCTTGGCTTCAGCTTGCTCTCGGCGAAGAAACTCGAGGTGTTCAGCGCCTTCCTAGATGCCAGTTACAGCGTGGGTTAGATACAGAGTAAAGCTCCCTCTCCACTGTCCCATCAAACACTCCTATGGCAGGTACAGCATGGGTTAGTTGCAGAGTAAAGCTCCCTCTACACTGTCCCATCAAACACTCCTAGGGCAGGTACAGCATGGGTTAGTTGCAGAGTAAAGCTCCCTCTACACTGTCCCAACAAACACTCCTAGGGCAGGTACAGCATGGGTTAGTTACAGAGTAAAGCTCCCTCTACACTGTCCCATCAAACACTCCTAGGGCAGGTACAGCATGGGTTAGTTGCAGAGTAAAGCTCCCTTTACACTGTCCCAACAAACACTCCTAGGGCAGGTACAGCACGGGTTAGGTACAGAGTAAAGCTCCCTCTACACTGTCCCAACAAACACTCCCAGGGCAGGTACAGCATAATTTAGATAAAGGGTAAATCTCTCTCTAAACAGCCCAGTGAAGCACTCTCGGGGGTTCCACCAGACATTCCCAGGCCAGGCACAACATGAGTTAGATACAGAGTAAAGCACCCTCTACACTGTCCCATCCAACACTCCCAGGTACAGCAAGTGATCAGGAAGGCAAATGGAATGTTGGCCTTTATTGCAAGGGGATGGAGTATAAAAGTAGGGAAGTCCTGCTACAACTGTAAGACCACACCGATAATACTGCGTACAGTTTTGGTCTCCTTATTTAAGGAGGGATATACTTGGAGGCAGTTCAGAGAAGGTTAGCGAGGTTGATTCCTGAGATGAAGGGGTTGTCATATGAAGAAAGGTTGAGCAGGTTCAGCCTATATGCATTGGAGTTGAGAAGAATGAGAGGTGATCTTTTTAAAACGTATAAGATTCTGAGAGGGCTTGACAGGGTAGATACAGAGAGGATGTTTCCCCTTGTGGGGGAATCGAGCACTAGGGGGCATAGTTTCAGAATAAGGGGTCGCTCATTTAAAAGGGAAATAAGGAGGAATTCCTTCTCTGAGGGTCATGAAGCTTTGGAATTCTCTGCCCCAGAGAGCTGTGGAGGCTGGATCATTGAATGTATTTAAGGTGGAAATAGACAGATTTTTGAAAGATAAGGGAGTGAAGGGTTATGAGGAGCGGGTGGGGAAGTAGAGTTGAGGCCAGGATCAGATCAGCCATGATCTTATTGAATGGCGGAGCAGGCTCGAGGAGCCAAGTGGCTGACTCCTGCTCCTACTTCTTATGAGACTGGCACCAGTACTGGAACAGGAGGGAGCTGTATCGTTGGGACAGGCTGGGACCAAGATCCGAGCGGAAAGGGTAATTAGGAAGGTAAAAGGACTTTACACTACTAGAAATCATAGTTTAAATATAAAAAAGGGATAAGAGCAGAGTTCACTCACAAACCGTGATATAGATTCTCCGGGTGAAGGGAATACTACAATAACTGAAGCAGTTGCAGTATGGGTGACAAATAAGAAAGGTGTTAAGTTAAACGGAGAGAGAAAGACAGCTTCAGGGCAGAGGGACAGGTTAGGGTCTCTTGCCCAAATAGAGTTTTATATACTAACGACAGAGTACAAGAAATAAATGGTGTGAATTGGAGGCTCAAACACAGCGTAGAGGGTACAACATGGTGGCCATTACTGAGACATGGCTGCAAGCTGGTCACGGTTGAGAGTTACATATTCCAGGTTATAAGGTCTTTAGAAAGGATAGGGAAACTGTAAGAGATGGGGGGAATATCTTTATTGATTAAAGGTACTATTGCAACATGAGAGAGAGAGGATATTGGTGCGGGGGAAGCACTCAGCGGATACTCTCTGGTTAGAATTGAGGAATAAGAGGGATTTGAGTGGTGGGAGAAAACACAAGGTGTCTCTTTATACAGAGGGTGTTCTTCTTACACCTGATTCAGGTTCAAGGGCTGGAGGTGAACACAGGGAAGGGAACAAGCAATGGGACAATGGGAAGAAACCACACCCAGGGGGCAATGTTTGGGAATTCCAGGGGCAGTGCAGACACACCCGGAAATATCCCGGGGCAGTGAAAGCCCACTGGGCCCCAGCACATGCTCGGGGAAATCCCCGGGAAAGGGCAAATTTAAACAGGTTTGCAGGCGTGATGCTCTATTCACACATGGAAGGTGGGAGAGATTACAGAGAATTTACAGCACAGAAACAGGCCATTCGGCCCAACTGGTCTATGTCAGTGTTTATGATCCACACAAGCCTCCTCCCACCCCACTTCATCTAACCCTATCAGCATAGCCTTTTATTCCTTTCTCCCTCTTGTGTTTATCTAGCTTCCCTTTAAACTATGCATCTATGCTACTTGCCTCAACTCCTCCACATTCTTAGCACTCTCTGCGTAAAGACATTTCTCCCGAGTTCCCTATTGGATTTATTAATGACTATCTTATATTTATGACCCCTAGTTTTGGATTCCCCCACAAGTGAAAACATCTTAAAGATCTCCATCAGGTCACCCCTCAGCCGTCTCCCAGCTTGTTCAGCCTTTCCTGATTATAATCTCTTGGTTCCGGTATCATCCTTGTGAATCTTTTGTTGCACTTTCCCCACTGTCTCTCTTGCCTTTTTGTGATACGGAGACCAGAGCTGTGCACAGTGTATCTGTGCAGTGCCCTTTTAAAATCTCCCGAGAGCTGAGTTTGCCTCCAGGTGTTATCGAATTAGTCACTTTGTATCCGGTGTGCTTGGGCAGATTGAGTGGATAAAACAGTGTTTGGCCTGTCGGTATTGCCGAGATTTTACAATGAACTGCAGGTGGAAGGAATGCGTCACAAGGTGAGCTTCTGCTTGTCAGGGGAGGGTTAACTAGAACTAGGAACTCACTAAAAGAAGCAGCTAAAGGGCTGTGGGGCACATGCAAAGTACAGTAACTGAAAGTGATTAACAGACTGGGTTTTGTGTTTAGTGATCCCGGGCGTGTTACCCATACCGTCCCGGGATACCAAAGCTCTGGAAGGTATGGGAAGCTGGGACTTGTCCATGAGAGTAACCGAAGGTATCAAAACTGAAATAGTCTAGAGCTAGAAAGGAGAAAATGCCCAAAAATGGAAGAGTCAGTAAGAGGCATTAATTAGTCTCCTCTTATCTCGTGTTTGAAGGAAAGCTGATTTATTTGCCATTTGAACAGAATATTAAACTAGCCCAGCTATAAAAGTTATTAACATCAGCAGAAACAAACTCCAACTGCCAGAATGAACATGGTTCAGTCCTGGATGTGGTTAACAGCAGAATCCAACCCCTGCAGTCACATGTGAACTCACTGTTGGATCAGAA
This sequence comes from Pristiophorus japonicus, assembly GCF_044704955.1. Classification (NCBI taxonomy): domain Eukaryota; kingdom Metazoa; phylum Chordata; class Chondrichthyes; family Pristiophoridae; genus Pristiophorus; species Pristiophorus japonicus. Next base: position 44,485 of record NW_027254290.1, read on the forward strand.
GGCGGGATGATCGAGTGAATCCCTTCGCACACACTGAGCAGGTGAACGGCCTCTCCCAGTGTGAACTCGCTGGTGGTTCCGCAGATCTTGTGACCTTTTGAAGTTCTTTTCACAGTCAGAACATTTAAACGGTCTATTATCACTGTGAACTCGCCTGTGTTCAGTGAGGTAGGATGACTGAGTGAATCCCTTCCGACACACAGAGCAGGTGAACATCCTCTCCCCAGTGTGAACTCACTGGTGTCAGCATCATCATAGGCGGTTCCTCGAAACGAGGATGACTTGCTTCCATGCCAAAAAAAGGATGAGTTCACAGGTGTTTTAATGAAGCACCCGAACTACATCCTTAAGGTGGAAGATGCCTGTGCGTGGATTTTTTTAACGTGTGGTGGCTGTTGCACACCAGCCACAACATGGGCTTGACAGCTAGGTCTTGTTCCAGTGACAAGGATTACCCAAGACGACTGGAGACCAGCTCTGCTGCACGGACCTCGTTTGCGCACATATCGCAGTATGGGCTGGTCCGTGCTGCCCCTGGCCCCGAACTCACTCCTCCCCTGGGCCCCGATCACATCCCTCTACAGTCTCTTGCCACTCCTTCACCCCGACCTCGCCGCTCCTGCTGTATCTGCCCACGCTCCAATCACTGACCTGGACCTTGATGATGTCACTCTTCGCTGCCGTCGCCCTCCTGCACCAGCTCGCCATGCTCCTGGAGTTGTATGCCTCCACTGGTGTACAATGAGGGTTGATGACTGCCTGAAGCTCTTCCCACAGTGCGAGCACCTGAATGATCTTTTATCAGTGTGAATAAGCTGGTGTTTACTCAGCTCATCTGAGCATTTAAAAGCTCTTTCCCCAGTGTGAACTCGCTGGTATTTCCGCAAGGTGGATAACTGAGTGAATCTCTTCCCACACACGGGGCAGTTGAACAGCCTCTCCCCAGTGTGAGTGTGTTGGTGTGCAAGCAGATTATTTCTGCTTTTAAAGCTCTTCTCACAGTCAGAGCATTTAAAAAGTCTCTTATCAGTGTGAACTCACTTGTGTTCAGTGAGGTGAAATGGCCGAGTGAATTCCTTCTCACACACTGGGCAGGTGAACGGCCTCTCCCCAGTGTGACTGCGTCAATGAATTTCCAGATCAGACAGATAATTGAATCCCTTCCCACATTCCCACGGTTTCTCCGTGGTGCGGGTGTCCTTGTGTCTCTCCAGGTTGGACGATCAGTTGAAGCCTCGTCCACACACAGAACAAGTGTACAGTGTCTCCCCGCTGTGAATGGAACAATGTTTTTTCAGGCTGTGTAACTGGTTAAAGCTCTTTCCACAGTCAATGCACTGGAACACTCTCACTCGGGTGTGTGTGTCTCGGTGCTTTGTCAGTCACACTGATGTTTGAAATCTTTTCCCACAGACAGAACAGACAATCAATTGTCCTTTCACATTCAAAGGCCAATGATATTCAGGTCCTGGTGAATCGAGTGACTGTCAGATGTTGACGTGATGTTTGGGTTAAGATTCCCGTCTGTAAATCCTCTCCTAACATCCTGTAAAAGGATTCTACAAAAGTCAGCACTGTAAGTACAGGACAGAAATTCAGAACAGACAATTCTAGTTGCTATGGAACATTCTTTCCTCTCTCGTTCCCCTCAAGCTGTAAATCCCTGTCCCACACACTCTCCCTCCTCCCTGTGCTGAAATCCAGACCCATCGCACATCTCCAACATTTCTTTCCTCCACTCCCAGTTTTCTCTCTCCCTCTGCTCTGGTTGGGTTCAGTTTTACACCTGCTGTGTGCAGAGTGAGAATAAAATCGATCAGTCAATGATTTTCTCTCTTGGTCACTGGAACCCTGAAGCCCCACCCACTCTACTGCTCCTGCACCAAGATGGCCGCGCATGCGCCGTGCTGCACGGGGAATCATTCTATCTTTCCTCCACCAAGATGCTGGCGCGTAACCCGGGCCTTTCACCGAGAAAAGGCCTCACAGCCGCCGTCTGGCAGAACACAGATCGGGCCGCTGGATCACATTTGAGCCCTTAGGCCGTTCTCCGGCTTTATAAACTGTGCGGCGCGGCCTACCCGCAGTTTATTAATCTCCCAACCCTGCTCCCGCCAACCTTCTCTATTATAAATAAAAACAGGAAATACTCAGCAGGTCAGACAGCATCTGTGGAGAGAGAATCAGATTTAATAGACAGATCTTGTATAAACAACTTCTTAAACCTTTTTAGATAATCCAAGTTAATCGGGGCATATCCCAAATTAAATGGAGCATTGTACCTGGACATCCAAAGGCCATTGATAAAGTATTGCTTGAGAGACTTCTTTACAAACTAAGGTCAGTAGTTTACACGGTGAAACATCATCTTGATTAATTACTGTCGATGTGAAGCTAGGTTGCAAAGGGAGAATACTGAGTGGGTTACCCCAGGGGTCCATGCTGGAAATCCCTCCCGGTCTTGGTCGACAAAAGTGACCTTGACTCATAATCATAATATAAAAGTTAAATTTGGAGACGACACCAAGCTAGGAAAGAATGTGAATTCAGATGAGGCAACTAGGATCTTACAAAGGAAGTTTTCAAAGAATGAAATGGCAGATGAAACTCTATAGAAAACTCAGGGAAAAATAGAAATGTGTGTGAAAGAACTCGACAAGTGGGAAGAGTGTTAGTTGAGTCACCACTCATCAATCCTAAAAGGTGTGGCTCATCAATAAACAAAGGAAGTAGCATGTTGGATCATATTGTCAAATCAGTTCAGTTCCAATACCCAGAGGTAATGCCGAAGCTGCCTGGTCACATTGCACTTGGTATGCTGCATGTAGTCCTGGTCACCGGGATATTCTGGGAGCCATCCAGGTCTTACCGGCAATCCAGACGAAAGCAACAAGCTCCGATCCATGGTGTTAGAGGGAAGAGTTATGATGTACACAAGAGTGTAATCAGTCAAATACTGACATCGAGCCAAAGAAGGAGACATTAGGACAGGTGACCAAAAGCTTGGCCAAAGATCTAAGGGCCTCGGCAATTGAAGATACAGCCGGAAATGGTGGAGCGAGGGAAGTGGGAGTTGCACAAGAGGCCGGAGTTAGAGGAGCGCAGGGTCCCAGAGGGTTGCAAGGCTGGAGGATGAGAATTTTAAAGGCTGAAGCCACCAAAATAGAAAGCAGTCTCCCCAGAGAATGTGACTTAGTATTAATAGGAAGGATGTTACTTTAACTACTAAAGGTGCAGAAAGGTGTGACATTGTCCATGTGTCAGTCTGTGGCTCAGTTGGTAACACCTTCGCCTGAGTCAGAAGGGTTGTTGGTTTAAGTCCCACTCCAGAGATGTCAGCACAAAAATCTAGGCTGAGGGAGCGCTGCACTGTCGGAGGTGCTGATAAGACGTTAAACTGAAGTCCCATGTGCTTGCTCAGGTGGAGGTAAAAGATCTATTTCGAAGAAGAGCAGGGGAGTTATCAGAACATAAGAAATAGGAGCAGGAGTAGGCCGTACGGCCCCTCAGGCCTGCCCCACCATTCAACAAGATCATGGCTGATCCGATCATGGACTCAGCTCCACTTCCCTGCCCGCTCTCCATAACCCCTTATTCCCTTAACGTTTAAGAAATTGTCTATTTCTGTCTTAAATTTATTCACTGTCCCAGCTTCCACAGCTCTCTGAGGCAGCGAATTCCACAAATCCACAACCCTCTGAGAGAAGAAATTTCTCCTCATCTCAGTTTTAAATGGGCGGCCCCTTATTCTAAGATCATGTCCTCTAGTTCTAGTCTCCCCTATCAGTGGAAACATCCTCTCTGCATCCATCCTGTCAAGCCCCCTCATAATCTTATACGTTTCAATAAGATCACCTCTCATTCTTCTCAATTCCAGTGAGGTAGAGACTCAACCTACTCAACCTTTCTTCATAAATCAACCCCCACATCTCCGGAATCAACCTAGTGAACCTTCTCTGAACTGCCTCCAAAGCAAGTATATCCCTGTGTCCTGGCCAAAACTTTGATTAGCCTGCTCCTATTTGTTATGTTTTTATGTTCTTATTCATCCATTAATCAACATCACTAAATAAACATTATCTGGCCATCATCACATTGCTGTTAATGGGATCTTGTTGTGCATAAAATGACTGCCGCATTTCTTACATTACAACTGTGACTACACTTCAAAAAGTACTTCCTTGGCTGTAAAGCATTTGGGACGTCCAGATGGCCATGAAAGGTGCTCTATAAATACAAGTCTTTCCTTCTCTAAATATCACAAACAGATGCATAGTGAGGGAAACCAATCTCTGTACCTTAAATTAACAGCAACATGGGACGAGGGAAATGAATGATCTTTAAACGCCTGGTCCACTTGGCATTGAGTGTCTGAAACTCAGAATAGGAACTCCAGGGAAACACAATGCAGAAAATGGCGGATGCTCTTACCCAGAGTGCTCCGTACATTGGAATACGTCCTATCTCCATCAGTAGGGGGGCAGCACGCAGGCTCTCGGGAAGGGCTGGTCCCTTGGGACCGCCTTCCTGCAGCAAGCATGCCTGGTGCGGCTCCGGGAGACTGAGCAGAGCGAACGCGGCCTCAGCAACACCAAGTGCGGGTCTCAGACCCCGAGTCAGAGCCGGCGGACGTGTGGCCAGGGCCCCGATACCAGGAAACCCTGGGACAGCGAGAGCCTCCCCCACACAAGGACAACAACAACTTGCATTTATACAGCAGGCCCAGCAATTCCGGGCCGCCACTATCGGGGTGGGCGCTGGATGTGGAAGTTGGTCCCGGGCCTCCTGTGTGGGTCTGTTTGAGCTGGAGTGGGGATGGAGGAGAAGCTGCTGGGTTTAACCCCCAGTATTTCTGGGCCCAGTGGGACCAACAATTCCCCATGTGGGACTGTCGGGGTGTTGGGTTCTGGGGGAGATTAGATTGTTAAACAGACACTGTCCACACAATATAAAAGAGTATTGTTTTAGGAACAAGTATTTCTGTCGAGACCTTTAGTCCATTTTACATATATACAGATTTTTTTAATTCATTCGATGTGGGCATTGCTAGCAAGGCCAGCATATATTGCCAATTCCCAGTTTCCCGTTGAGAAGGTGATGGTGAGCCACCACCTCGAACAGCTGCAGTCCATGTGCTGAACGTGCTCCCACAATGAATTTTTCGAGGAGGGTAGGTGAGGGCAGTGCGTATAATATAGTGTATGTGCATTTTAGCAAAGCTTTTGATAAGGTCCCACATGGCAGACTGGTCACGAAAGTAATAGCCCATGAGATCCAGGCAGACTGGTCACGAAAGTAATTGCCCATGGAATCCAGGGCGAAATGGCAAGTTACGTGCAAAATTGGCTCAGAGGCAAGAAGCAAAGGATTATGGTTGATGGGTGTTTTTTTGACTGGACGGCTGTATCCAGTGGCGTTCCGCAGGGCTCAGTGCTGGATCCCTTGCTTTTTATGGTATATATCAATGACTTGCACTTGAATGTTGGAGGTATGATTAAGAAGTTTGCAGATGATACAAAAATAGGCTGTGTGGTTGATAATGAAGAAGAAAGCTGCGGATTGCAGGAAGATATCAATGTACTGGTCAGGTGGGCGGAACAGGAACCAATGGAATTCAATCCAGATACGTGTGAGGTAACGCATTTGGGGAGGTCTAACAAGGCAAGGGGATACACATTAAATGGTACGACACTGAAAAGTGTAAAGGAACAAAGGGACCTTGGAGTGCATGTCCACAGATTCCTGAAGGGAGCAGGCCAGGTAGATAAGGTGGTTAAAAAGGCATATGGAATACTTACCTTTATTAATCGAAACATGGAATACAAGAGCAAGGAGGTTATGCTTGAACTGTAAAAAACACTGGCTAGGCTGCAGCTGGAGTACTATGTGCAGTTCTGGTCACCACATTACAGGAAAGATGTAATTGCACTGGAAAGGTGCAGAGGAGATTTACAAGAATGTTGCGTAGACTGGAGAATTTTGGTTATGAGGAAAGATTGGAGATGCTGGGTCTGTTTTCTTTGGAACAAAGGAGGCTGAGGGGAGACCTGATTGAGGTGTATAAAATTATGAGGGGCCTGGATAGAGTCAATAGGAAGGACCTGTTTCCCTTGGCAGAGGGGTCAACAACCAGGGGGCACAGATTTAAAGTAATTGGGGGGAGGTATAGAGGAGATACGAGAGCAAATTTCTTTACTGGGGTCTGGAACTCGCTGCCTGAAAGGGTGGTAGAGGTAGAAACCTCACCACATTTAAAAAATAATTGGATGTGCACTTAAAGTGCCGTAACCTACAGGGCTATGGACCAAGAGCTGGAAAGTGGGATTAGGCTGGATAGCTCTTGTTTGGCCGGCATGGACACGATGGGCTGAAATGGCCTCCTTCCGTGCTGTAAATTTCTGTGATTCTATGAATGTCAGGAAAGGAGTTCCAGGACTTTCACCCAGTGACGATGAAGGAAAAACGATATATATCCATGTCAGGGTGGTGTGAGACAGAGAGGGGAACTTGGTGGTGATGGTTTTTCCATGCACCTGCTGTCCTGGTCCATCCATCTGGAGGTCGCAGGTTTTGGAGGTTCTGTCAAAGTTCTGGTAAAGTTGCAGATGTATAAAATCCCTCCATTTTGCCCCGCCCACCTCGCTCTCCCCTCCCATAGAGACCAGAGTCTTGTGTAGACCCAGACCGGGTGGTAGGTTCCCTTCCCTGAAGGACATTAGTGACCAGTAGGGTATTAATGACAATACAGCAGCTTTCATGGTCACTTTTTATTGATGCCAGCCGCACAAATAACCAGATTAGTTCAGCTCAATTTCACAACCTGCCTTTGTGTTTTTCTCTCTCACCCTCCCCTTTTCCTGTTTGTAATTCATTTTACAGTGTGTTAAAATGGGAGGATTTGTAGACTGGAAGCTCAAACCAAACATCACATCAAGATCTAATGGAGTCATTTGATTAATCAGGACCAGAATATCATCGGCATTTGAATATAGAAGCAGAAAGCACCGTTCACAGTGGGGGGAAAACTACGCGTGTTCTGTGTGTGGACAAGGCTTCAGCCGATCTTTCAATCTCGAAATACACAAGCGCAGTCACACCATGGAGAGGCCGTTCACCTGCTCCGTGTGTGGGAAGGGATTCACTCAGTCATCCCAACTGCTGATACACCAGCGAGTTCACACTGGGGAGAGGCCATTCATCTGCTCCACGTGTGGGAAGGGGTTCACTCGGTCATCCGACCTGCTGAAACATCAGCGAGTTCACACTGGGGAGAGGCCGTTTACCTGCTCTGAGTGTGGGAAGGGATTCACTCGGTCATCCAACCTGCTGACACATCATCAAGTCCACACCGGTGAGAAGCCGTTCACCTGCCCTGAGTGTGGAAAGGGATTCACTCAGTCTTCCACCCTGCTGAGACACCAGCGAGTTCACATTGGGGAGAGACCATTCACCTGCTCCGAGTGTGGGAAGGGATTCTCTAACTCATTCAACCTGCTAGCACACCAGCGAGTTCACACTGGGGAGAGGCCGTTCACCTGCTCTGAGTGTGGGATGGGATTTACTCGGTCATCACATAGAAACATAGAAAATAGGTGCAGGAGTAGGCCATTCGGCCCTTCTAGCCTGCACCGCCATTCAATGAGTTCATGGCTGAACATTCAACTTCAGTACCCCATTCCTGCTTTCTCGCTATACCCCTTGATCCCCCTAGCAGTAAGGACCTCATCTAACTCCTTTTTGAATATATTTAGTGAATTGGCCTCAACAACTTTCTGTGGTAGAGAATTCCACAGGTTCACCACTCTCTGGGTGAAGAAGTTCCTCCGCATCTCGGTCCTAAATGGCTTACCCCTTATCCTTAGACTGTGACCCCTGGTTCTGGACTTCCCCAACATTGGGAACATTCATCCTGCATCTAACCTGTCTAACCCCGTCAGAATTTTATATGTTTCTATGAGGTCCCCTCTCATTCTTCTGAACTCCAGTGAATACAAGCCCAGTTGATCCAGTCTTTCTTGATAGGTCAGTCCCGCCATCCCGGGAATCAGTCTGGTGAACCTTCGCTGCACTCCCTCAATAGCAAGAATGTCCTTCCTCAGGTTAGGAGACCAAAACTGTACACAATACTCCAGGTGTGGCCTCACCAATGCCCTGTACAACTGTAGCAACACCTCCCTGCCCCTGTACTCAAATCCCCTTGCTATGAAGGCCAACATGCCATTTGCTTTCTTAACCGCCTGCTGCACCTGCATGCCAACCTTCAATGACTGATGTACCATGACACCCAGGTCTCTTTGCACCTCCCCTTTTCCTAATCTGTCACCATTCAGATAATAGTCTGTCTCTCTGTTTTTACCACCAAAGTGGATAACCTCACATTTATCCACATTATACTTCATCTGCCATGCATTTGCCCACTCACCTAACCTATCCAAGTCGCTCTGCAGCCTCACAGCATCCTCCTCGCAGTTCACACTGCCACCCAACTTAGTGTCATCCGCAAATTTGGAGATACTACATTTAATCCCCTCATCTAAATCATTAATGTACAGTGTAAACAGCTGGGGCCCCAGCACAGAACCTTGCGGTACCCCACTAGTCACTGCCTGCCATTCTGAAAAGTACCCATTTACTCCTACTCTTTGCTTCCTGTCTGACAACCAGTTCTCAATCCATGTCAGTACACTACCCCCAATCCCATGTGCTCTAACTTTGCACATCAATCTCTTGTGTGGGACCTTGTCGAACGCCTTCTGAAAGTCCAAATATACCACATCAACTGGTTCTCCCTTATCCACTCTACTGGAAACATCCTCAAAAAATTCTAGAAGATTTGTCAAGCATGATTTCCCTTTCACAAATCCATGCTGACTTGGACCTATCATGTCACCTCTTTCCAAATGCACTGCTATGACATCCTTAATAATTGATTCCATCATTTTACCCACTACCGATGTCAGGCTGACCGGTCTATAATTCCCTGTTTTCTCTCTCCCTCCTTTTTTAAAAAGTGGGGTTACATTGGCTACCCTCCACTCCATAGGAACTGATCCAGAGTCAATGGAATGTTGGAAAATGACTGTCAACGCATCCACTATTTCCAAGGCCACCTCCTTAAGTACTCTGGGATGCAGTCCATCAGGCCCTGGGGATTTATCGGCCTTCAATCCCATCAATTTCCCCAACACAATTTCCCGGCTAATAAGGATTTCCCTCAGTTCCTCCTCCTTACTAGACCCCCCGACCCCTTTTATAACCGGAAGATTGTTCGTGTCCTCCTTCGTGAATACCGAACCAAAGTACTTGTTCAATTGGTCCGCCATTTCTTTGTTCCCCGTTATGACTTCCCCTGATTCTGACTGCAGGGGACCTACATTTGTCTTTACTAACCTTTTTCTCTTTACATATCTATAGAAACTTTTGCAATCCGTCTTAATGTTCCCTGCAAGCTTCTTCTCATACTCCATTTTCCCTGCCCTAATCAAACCCTTTGTCCTCCTCTGCTGAGTTCTAAATTTCTCCCAGTCCCCAGGTTCGCTGCTATTTCTGGCCAATTTGTATGCCACTTCCTTGGCTTTAATACTATCCCTGATTTCCCTTGATAGCCACGGTTGAGCCACCTTCCCTTTTTTATTTCTATGCCAGACAGGAATGTACAATTGTTGTAGTTCATCCATGCGGTCTCTAAATGTCTGCCATTGCCCATCCACAGTCAACCCCTTAAGTATCATTCGCCAATCCATCTCAGCCAATTCACGCCTCATACCTTCAAAGTTAGCCTTCTTTAAGTTCTGGACCATGGTCTCTGAATTAACTGTTTCATTCTCCATCCTAATGCAGAATTCCACCATATTATGGTCACTCTTCCCCAAGGGGCCTCGCACAACGAGATTGCTAATTAATCCTTTCTCATTACATAACACCCAGTCTAAGATGGCCTCCCCCCTAGTTGGTTCCTCGACATATTGGTCTAAAAAACCATCCCTTATGCACTCCAGAAAATCCTCCTCCACCGTATTGCTTCCAGTTTGGTTAGCCCAATCTATGTGCATATTAAAGTCACCCATTATAACTGCTGCACCTTTATTGCACGCACCCCTAATTTCCTGTTTGATGCCCTCCCCAACATCACTACTACTGTTTGGAGGTCTGTACACAACTCCCACTAACGTTTTTTGCCCTTTGGTGTTCTGCAGCTCTACCCATATAGATTCCACATCATCCAAGCTAATGTCCTTCCTAACTATTGCCTTAATCTCCTCCTTAACCAGCAATGCTACCCCACCTCCTTTTCCTTTTATTCTATCCTTCCTGAATGTTGAATACCCCTGGATGTTGAGTTCCCAGCCCTGCTCATCCTGGAGCCACATCTGCTAAGACACCAGCGAGTTCACACTGGCGAGAGGCCGTTCACCTGCTCTATGTGTGGGAAGGTATTCACTCAGTCATTCACCTTGCTGAGACACCAGCGAGTTCACAAGTGATGCAAGATTTGGATTCTGCTTATTGCTGCTGTTAATCACATCCCGGACTGAATCGTGTTCATTCTGTCAGTTGGAGTTTTTTTCTGCTGATGTTAATAACCCCTATAACTGGGCTGGAGTTTAATATTTTGATATTTCAAATAACACAGTGTGGATATTTGATGTCTCCAAGATAAGAGGAGACTAATTGATGTCCTGTTACCGACTGCTCCATTTTTGGGCCTTTTCTCCTTTCTAACTCGAGATTATTTCAGTTCTCAGACCTTCAGTTACTCTCAGGGAAAAGTCCCACTTCCCCATACCTTCCAGAGTGCCTCTCCTAGCCTTGGTATCCAGCGAAGGTATCGGTAACACGCCCGGGATCACTGAACACAAAACCCAGTCTGTTAATCACTTTCAGCGACTGGGCTTAGCGTGTGTCCCACAGCATCTCTCACCTTCGATGTGTGAATAGAGCATCACGCCTGCAAACCTGGTTTCAATTTAAATTTGAATCAATTCAGGAAGTGTCTCCGTTTCTGTCTCTGTTTATATTACACTAGACCATGACTCTGTTTATATTACACTAGACCCTGTCTCATAGAAACACAGAAAATAGGTGCAGGAGTAGGCCATTCGGACCTTCGAGCCTGCACCACCATTCAATATGATCATGGCTGATCATGCAACTTCAGTACCCCATTCCTGCTTTCTCTCCATACCCCTTGATCCCTTTAGCCGTAAGAGCCACATCTAACTCTCTTTTGAATATATCTAATGAACTGGCCTCAACAACTTTCTGTGGTAGAGAATTCCACAGGTTCACAATTCTCTGAGTGAAGAAGTTTCTCCTCATCTCGGTCCTAAATGGCTTACTCCTTATCCTTAGACAGTGACCCCTGGTTCTGGACTTCCCCAACATCGGACACATTCTTCCTGCATCTAACCTGTCCAATCCCGTTAGAATTTTATATGTTTCTATGAGATCCCCTCTCATTCTTCTAAATTCCAGTGAATATAAGCCTAGTCGATCCAGTCTTTCTTCATATGTCAGTCCTGCCATCCCGGGAATCAGTTTGGTGAACCTTCGCTGCACTCTCTCAATAGCAAGAATGTCCTTCCTCAGATTAGGAGACCAAAACTGTGCACAATATTCCAGGTAAGGCCTCACCAAGGCCCTGAACAACTGTAGTAAGACCTCCCTGCTCCTATACTCAATTCCCCTAGCTATGAAGGCCAACATGCCATTTGCCGCCTTCACCACCTGCTGTACGTGTATGCCAACTTTCAATGACTGATGTACCATGACACCCAGGTCTCGTTGCACCTCCCCTTTTCGTAATCTGTCACCATTCAGATAATAGTCTGTCTTCATGTTTTTGCCACCAAAGTGGATAATCTCACATTTATCTACACTATACTACATCTGCCATGCATTTGCCCACTCACCTAATCTGTCCAAGTCACTCTGTAGCCTCTTAGCATCCTCCTCACAGCTCACACTGCCAGCCAGCTTAGTGTCATCTGCAAACTTGGAGATATTACATTCAATTCCTTCGTCTAAATCATTAATATATATTGTAAATAGCTGGGGTCCCAGCACTGAACCTTGTGGCACCGCACTAGTCACTACCTGCCATTCTGAAAAAGACCCGTTTATTCCTACTCTTTGGTTCCTGTCTGCCAACCAGTTCTCTACCCACGTCAATATATTACCCCCAATACCATGTGCTTTCATTTTTGCACACCAATCTCTTGTGTGGGGCCTTGTCAAAAGCCTTTTGAAATTTTAAATACACCACATCCACTGATTCTCCCTTGTCCACTCTACTAGTTACATCCTCAAAAAATTCTAGAAGATTTGTCAAGCATGATTTCCCTTTCATAAATGCATGCTGACTTGGACCGATCCTGTCACTGCTTTCCAAATGCGCTGCTTTTACATCTTTAATAATTGATTCCAACATTTTCCCCACTACCAATGTCAGGCTAACCGGTCTATAATTCCCTGTTTTCTCTCTCCCTCCTTTTAAAAAAAGTGGTGTTACATTAGCTACCCCCCCCCAATCCATTGGAACTGATCCAGAGTCTATAGAATGTTGGAAAATGACCACCGATGCATCCATTATTTCTAGGGCTACTTCCTTAAGTACTCTGGGATGCAGACTATCTGGCCCTGGGGATTTATCGGCCTTTAATCCCATCAATTTCCCTAACACAATTTCCTGACTAATAAGGATTTCCTTCAGTTCCTCCTTCTTGCTAGACCCTCGGTCCCCTAGTATTTCCGGAATGTTGGTTTGTGTCTTCCTTAATGAAGACACAACCAAAGTATTTGTTCAACTGGTCTGCCAATTCTTTGTTCCCCATTATAAATTCACCTTATTCTGACTGTAAGGGACCTACATTTGTCTTCACTTATCTTTTTCTCTTCACATATCTATCGATGCTTTTGCAATCAGTTTTTATGTTCCCTGCAAGCTTACTCTCATGCTCTATTTTACCCCTCCTAATTAAATCCTTTGTCCTCCTCTGCTGAATTCTAAATTTCTCCCAGTCCTCAGGTTTGCTGCTTTTTCTGGCCAATTTATATGCCTCTTCCTTGGATTTAACACTATCCCTAATTTCCCTTGTTAGCGACAATTGGGCCACCTTCCCCGTTTTATTTTCACGCCAGACGGGATGTACAATTGTTGAAGTTCATCCATGTGATCTTTAAATGTCTGCCATTGCCTATCCACCGTCAACCCTTTAAGTATCATTTGCCAGTCTACCCTAACCAATTCATGTCTCATACCATCAAAGTTACCTTTCTTTAAGTTCAGGACTCTAGTCTCTGAATTAACTGTGTCACTCTCCATCTTAATGAAGAATTCTACCATATTATGGTCATTCTTCCCTAAAGGGCCTCGCAAACAAGATTGCTAATTAATCCTCTCTTATTACACAACACCCCCAGTCTTGGATGGCCAGCTCTCTAGTTGGTTCCTCGACATATTGGTCTCGAAAACCATCCCTTATACACTCCAGGAAATAATCCTCCACCGTATTGCTACCAATTTGGTCAGCCCAATCTATATGTAGATTAAAATCACCCGTGATAACTGCTGTACCTTTGTTGCACGCGTCCCTAATTTCCTGTTTGATGCTGTCCCCAACCTCATGACTACTATTTGGTGGTCTGCACACAACTCCCACTCGCGTTTTCAGCCCTTTGGTGTTCCGCAGCTCTACCCATACAGATTCCACATCATCCAAGCTAATGTCCATCCTTACTATTGCATTAATCTCCTCTTTAACCAGCAACGCTACCCCACCTCCTTTTCCTTTCTGTCTATCCTTCCTGAATATTGAATACCCCTGGATTTTGAGTTCCCAGCCTTAGTCACCTTGGAGCCATGTCTCCATACTCCCAATTACATCATATCCATTAACAGCTGTCTGTGCAGTTAATTCATCCACCTTATTACGAATGCTAAATGCGTTGAGACACAGAGCTTTCAGACTTGTTTTTTTTGTTTATATTACACTAGACCCTGTCTCTGTTTATATTACACTAGACCCTGTCTTTGTTTATATTACACTAGACCCTGTCTCTGTTTATATTACACTAGACCCTGTCTCTGTTTATATTACACTAGACCCTGTCTCGGTTTATATTACACTAGACCCTGTCTCTGTTTATATTACACTAGACCCTGTCTCGGTTTATATTACACTAGACCCTGTCTCGGTTTATATTACACTAGACCCTGTCCCTTTTATATTACACTAGACTCTGTCTCTGTTTATATTACACGAGACCCTGTCTCTGTTTATATTACACTAGACCTTGTCTCTCCATGCAGTCCTGATGGAGTGCTGCACTGTCAGAGCTACTCTTTCCATTGAGAAGATAAGCCAAGGCCCCGCCTGGCCCCTCAGGTGAACATAAACATGCCATGGCATGATTTTGAAGAAGAGCAGGGGGATTGGTCCCCAGTGTTTGGGCCAATAATTATCCCTCAACCAATAACACTAACACAAGAAATAGGAGCAGGAGTAGGCCATTTGACCCCTCGAACCTGCTCCGCTGTTTAATAAGATGATGGGTGATCTAATCATGGACTCAGTTCCACTTCCCTGTCCGCTCCCCGTAACCCTTTATTCCCTTATCACTCAAAAATCTGTCTATCCCCGCCTTAAATATATTCAAAGACCCAACCTCCACAGCTCTCTCAGGCAGAGAATTCCACAGATTTACAACCCTCTGAGAAAAAATTCCTCCTCATCTCGGTTTTAAATGGGCAGCCTCTTATTCTGAGACTATGAGCCCTAGTTCTAGATTCCCCCTATGAGTGGAAATATCCTCATTGCATCCACCTTGTCAAGCCCCCTCATTATTTTATATTTTCGATAAGATCACCTCTCATTCTTCTGAACTCCAATGAGTATAGACCCAACCTACTCAAACTATCTTAATAAGTCAACCCCCTCATTTCAGGAATCAACCTAGTGAACCTTTTTTGAACAGCCTCCAATTCAAGTATATCCTTTCTTAAATACAGAGACCAAAACCGCACACAGTACTCCAGGTGTGGCCTCACCAATATCCCGTGCAGTTGTAGCAGGACTTCTCTGCTTTTATACTCTATCCCCCTTGCAATAAAGGCCTTGCTGTATACAACCAGCGCCTCACTGCTAACCTGATGATCCTTGATGACCCTGAGATGCAGAATGCCCACAGCGCTTGGTCTGCCATCCAGGCCACCATAACCAGTGCCTGAGAAGAGACGCTCGGTCACTCAACCAGGAAACACCAGGATTGGTTTGATGAGAATGACCAGGAGATCCAAGAGGTAATAAATCGCAAGTGCAGGGCATTTCTGAACCTAAAACAACAACCCAACTCGGAAGCAGCAAAGCAGCATTGCAGACGGCTTAAGGCCGATGTCCAACAAAAAACCCGCGAGCTCAAGAACAGATGGTAGGTGGAGAAAGCACAGGAGATTCAGCAGCTGGCCAACAGCCATGATGTGCAAGAATTCTTCACCGCAGTCGAGGCTACCTACTGCCCATGCATCCAAGGCCCCACCCCACTGCTGGCCAGGAATGGGGAGATACTCATCAAGGACACCGAGGCAGTCAGGATCCACTTCGAAGATCTCCTTAACCGACACTGTCTTTGACTCGAGTGTCCCCGCAGCATGCTACCCCCCACCATCTCAGCAAAACCCCAGCCCTGCACGTGGTAGAAAAGGCCATGCACCAGCTCAAGGACAACAAGGCAACGGGAGCGGATGGAATCCCCACTGCGGCACGAAAGTATGGCGGAGAGGCACTATTGGCATGAATGCATGACTTCATCTCTCTCAAATCTGGAAGGAGGAGAGCATGCCTGGAGATCTCGGAGATGCAGTAATCATGACCATCTTTAAAAAAAGGGGACAAGTCTGACTGCGGCAACTACTGAGGAATCTCCCTTTTATCAGCCACTGGGAAAGTTATCGCTAGAGTCCTCCTCAACCGTCTTCTTCCTGTGGCTGAGGAGCTCCTCCTGGAGTCACAATCTGGATTTCATCCATTACGGGATACAATGGACATGATCTTTACGGCGCGACAGCTGCAAGAAAAATGCAGGAAACAGCACCAATCCTTGTACATGTCCCTCTTTGACCTTACAAAAGCCTTTGACACTGTCAACCGCGAGGGACTATGGAGTGTCCTCCTCCGTTTCGGCTGCCCCCAAAAGTTTGTCACCATCCTCCACCTGCTCCACGACAACATGCAAACTGTGATCCTGACCAATGGATCCATTACAGACCCAATCCACGTCCAGACCGGGGTCAAACAGGGCTGCGACATCGATCTTTCTCGCTGTCATGCTCCACCTCACACTCAACAAGCTCCCCGCTGGAGTGGAACTAAACTCCAGAACCAGTGGGAACCTATTCAACCGTCAGCGTCTCCAGACCAGATCCCAGACAATCCCAACCTCTATCGTTGAACTACAGTATGCGAACGATGCTTGCATCTGCGCACATTCAGAGACTGAACGGCAAGTCATAGTCAACATCTTCACTGAGGCGTACGACAGCATGGGCCTTACACTAAACATCTGTAAGACAAAGGTCCTCCACCAACCTGACCCCACCACACAGCACTGCCCCCCAGCCATCAAGATCCACGGCGTGGACAACGTGAGCCACTTTCCATACCTCGGGAGCCTATTATCAGCAAGGGCAGACATCAACGACGAGGTTCAACACCGCCTCCAGTGCGCCAGTGCAGCCTTCGGCTGCTTGAGAGAGTGTTCGAAGATCAGGCCCTCAAATCTGCCACCAAGCTCATGGTCTACAGGGCTGTAGTGATATACGCCCTCCTGTATGGCTCAGCGACGTGGACCATGTACAGTAGACACCTCAAATCGCTGGAGAAATACCACCAAGTATGTCTCCGCAAGATCCTGCAAATCCCCTGTGAGGACAGATGCACCAACGTCAGCGTCCTCGATCAGGCCAACATTCCCAGCATCGAAGCACTAACCACACTCGACCAGCTCCGTTGGGCGGGCCCACGTTGTTCGCATGCCTGACACAAGACTCCCAAAGCAAGCGCTCTACTTGGAAATCATACACGGCAAGCGAGCCCCAGGTGGGCAGAGGAAATGTTTCAAGAGCACCCTCAAAGCCTCCTTGATAAAATGCAACATCCCCACTGACACCTGGGAATCGCTGGCCAAAGACCACCCTAATTGGAGGAAGTGCATCCGGGAGGGCGCTGAGTACCTCGAGTCTCATCACCGAGAGCATGCAGAAAGCAAGCACAGGCAGCGGAAAGAGTGTGCGGCAAACCAGTCCCACCCACCCTTTCCTTCAACGACTGTCTGTCCCACCTGTGACAGAGACTGTAATTCCCATATTGGACTGTTCAGTCACCTAAGAACTCGCTTTTAGGGTGGAAGCAAGTCTTTGCGGATGACACTAAGTTGGGTGGCAGTGTGAGCTGCGAGGAGGATGCTATGAGGCTACAGAGTGACTTGGATAGGTTAGGTGAGTGGTCAAATGCGTGGCAGATGAAGTATAATGTGGATAAATGTGAGGTTATCCACTTTGGTGGTAAAAACAGAGAGACAGACTATTATCTGAATGGTGACAGATTAGGAAAAGGGAAGGTGCAACGAGACCTGGGTGTCATGGTACATCAGTCATTGAAGGTTGGCATGCAGGTACAGCAGGCGGTTAAGAAAGCAAATGGCATGTTGGCCTTCATAGCGAGGGGATTTGAGTACAGGGGCAGGGAGGTGTTGCTACAGTTGTACAGGGCATTGGTGAGGCCACATCTGGAGTATTGTGTACAGTTTTGGTCTCCTAACTTGAGGAAGGACATTCTTGCTATTGAGGGAGTGCAGCGAAGATTCACCAGACTGATTCCCGGGATGGTGGGACTGACCTATCAAGAAAGACTGGATCAACTGGGCTTGTATTCACTGGAGTTCAGAAGAGTGAGAGGGGACCTCATAGAAACGTTTAAAATTCTGACGAGTTTGGACAGGTTGGATGCAGGAAGAATGTTCCCAATGTTGGGGAAGTCCAGAACCAGGGGTCACAGTCTAAGGATAAGGGGTAAGCCATTTAGGACCGAGATAAGGAGAAACTTCTTCACCCAGAGAGTGGTGAACCTGTGGAATTCTCTACCACAGGAAGTAGTTGAGGCCAATTCACTAATTATATTCAAAAGGGAGTTAGATGAAGTCCTTACTACTCGGGGGATCAAGGGGTATGGCGTGAAAGCAGGAAGTGGGTACTGAAGTTTCATGTTCAGCCATGAACTCATTGAATGGCGGTGCAGGCTAGAAGGGCTGAATGGCCTGCTCCTGCACCTATTTTCTATGTTTCTATGTTTTCCTCGATTTTGAGGGACTGCCTATGAGAGTGATTATGACCCTGTGCAGTTATAGCAGGACTTTTCTGCTTTTATACTCTATCCGTCTTGCAATAAAGGCAAAGATTCCATTTGCCTTCCTGATTACTTGCTGTACCTGCATACTAACTTTTTGTGTTTCATGCACAAGGACCCCCTCTGTACTGAAGCACCTTGCAATTTTTCTCCATTTAAATTATAATTTGCTTTTCTATTTTTTCTGACAAAGTGGATAACCTCACATTTTCCTACATTATACTCCATCTGCCAATTTTTTGCTCACTCACTTAGCCTGTCTATTTCCCTTTGCTGATTTTTTGTGTCCTCACAATTTGCTTTCCCACCCATCTTTGTGTCATCAGCAAACTTGGTAACATTACATTCGGTCCCTTCATCCAAGTCATTAATATAGATTGTAAATAGTTGAGGTCCCAGCACCGATCCCTGTGTCCACTAGTCACTGTTTGCCAACCGGAAAATGACCCATTTATCCTGATTCTCAGTTTTCTGTTAGTTAGCCCATCCTCTATCCATGCTAATATATTACCCCCAACCTGGTGAACTTTTATTTTGTGCAGTAACCTTTTATGTGGCACCTTATCAATGCCTTCTGGAAATCCAAATATACCACATCCACTGGCTCTCCCTTATCTACCCTGCTCGTTCCATCCTTGAAGAACTCCAGCAAATTTGTCAAACATGATTTCCCTTTTGTAAAACCATGCTGACTCTGCTTGAATTATGCTTTTCCAAATGTCCTGCTACTGCTTCCTTTTCCCAACGACAGATTTTAGGCTAACCGGTCTATAGTTTCCTGCTTTCTGTCTGCCTCTTTTTTTAAACAGGGGCGTTACATTTGTGGTTTTCCAATCTGCTGGGACCTCCCCAGAATCCAGGGAATTTTAGTAAATTACAACCAATGCATCCACTATCTTTGCAGCCACTTCTTTAAGGACCCTAGGATGCAAGCCATCAGGTCCAGGGGATTTGTCCGCTTTTAATCCCATTATTTCACCGAGTACTACTTCTTCAGTGAGAGTGATTGTATTAAGTTCCTCCCTCCCTATAGCCCCTTGATTATCCGCTATTGGGATGCTTCTAGTGTCTTGTACGTGAAGACCGATACAAAAGATTTGTTCAAAATGTCTGCCATTTCCTTGTTCCCCATTATTAATTCCCCAGTCTCATCCTCTAGGGGACCAACATTTACTGCTCATTCATCACATTGCTGATTGTTGGATATTGTGCCCAATATGGCTGCCGCATTTCCTACATTACAACAGTGACTACATTTCAAAGAACTTCATTGGCTGTGCAGCACTTTGTGACCTCTCAGGTGGTGAAAGGCGCTATAGAAATGCAAGACTTTCCTTCCTTCTTATTGATGGATGAGATTTGTTTGGAATGATGCTCGAATGATGCATTTCCATGCCTAAGAAGGAGAAATATGACGCACATGGAGAGAAACAGACACACAACAATGTGCTCCACACACAATGAATGGCTTTGAAATGTTACTAATCAACAAAAGGGGCAGTCAGGTTTTTGACAGGGCAGTGAAATAAATGAGTTTGCGATGGTTGAGAGAATGGTGTTAACCAGGATGTGTGAATAAGTCCCTTCCCTTCCTCTAATGGTACCACAGAATCTTAGTAGTTCACTGCACAGAAAGAGGCCAATAGGCCCATCATCCGTGCTGGATCTGTGCTGGAAGAAACTAAAGCTAATTGCACTGGTCCGCTCTCTCCGCATAGCTCTGTATCATCCTTGCCTTGTTCCAATGGTCCCTTAAAAGATGTAATGGTCTATGTCACAAAACTGCAACCTAACTCACTTCACCTCTCTTCTCTTTCTGTCTCAGACAGTACCTAACTCACTTAAATCCTTCTATTTTCTGATCTCCCTCTTTGGGAGAAATAACAGTTTTACTTCCCCTCATTTCTCCCAGTGATAAACCCTCAGTCCGTCTCCTCCTTAGTGAACGTGTGAAAACTCAAATATTCTTTAAAATGAGAATTGGGAACAGTCATATTGAGATGCTGAGTTCTTGGTGCTGTCAGGGTGAGGCCTGTGTGTGGGTCTTGGTGCTGTCAGGGTGAGGCCTGTTTGTGGGTCTTGGTGTTGTCAGGGTGAGGCCTGTGTGTGGGTCCTCGTGCTGTCAGGGTGAGGCCTGTGTGTGGGTCTTGGTGCTGTCAGGGTGAGGCCTGTGTGTGAGTCTTGGTGCTGTCAGGGTGAGGCCTGTGTGTGGGTCTTGGTGCTGTCAGGGTGAGGTCTGTGTGTGGGTCTTGATGCTGTCAGGGTGAGGCCTGTGTGTGGGTCCTGGTGCTGTCAGGGTGAGGCCTGTGTGTGGGTCTTGGTGCTGTCAGGGTGAGGCCTGTGTGTGGGTCTTGATGCTGTCAGGGTGAGACCTGTGTGTGGGTCTTGGTGTTGTCAGGGTGAGGTCTGTGTGTGGGTCCTGGTGCTGTCAGGGTGAGGCCTGTGTGTGAGTCTTGGTGCTGTCAGGGTGAGGCCTGTGTGTGGGTCTTGATGCTGTCAGGGTGAGACCTGTGTGTGGGTCTTGGTGCTGTCAGGGTGAGGTCTGTGTGTGGGTCCTGGTGCTGTCAGGGTGAGGCCTGTGTGTGAGTCTTGATGCTGTCAGGGTGAGACCTGTGTGTGGGTCTTGGTGCTGTCAGGGTGAGGCCTGTGTGTGGGTCTTGGTGCTGTCAGGGTGAGGCCTGTATGTGGGTCCTGGTGCTGTCAGGGTGAGGCCTGTGTGTGTGGGTCCTGGTGCTGTCAGGGTGAGGCCTGTGTGTGGGTCTTGATGCTGTCAGGGTGAGACTGCCCTCACAGACAGGAAGCCTGTTCATGGCGATAACATCAAACTGACGCCTGCTATTTCATTCTCAGGCAACACGACTTCCTGCTGCCGGCTCCAAACTGCATCTATTTATGAAGCCCAGAATGATGAAAAAGAATGAAATAAAGAGACTTAAAAGTGAAGGAGACACAAGGTGATGAGAGACAGAAAATAAATCCAAGGACCACAATCTGGTGGAAACATCTGAGAAGGCCGCCTGTATCTGGCCACACATTGTGGTGACATTTGTAAATGAGCCTATTGTTTGTGTTTGGAGTCTCCATTCCCGGCGCTGTGTGTGGATCAGTCACTCAGCTCCCTCTGCTCTCTGAAGCCGGGAGATGGGAGTTTGCTCCCTGTCAGTTTATATGAGGATATTTTTTTTTATGCAACAAGTTGTGATCTGGATTGCACTGCCAGAAAGGGTGGTGGAAGCAGATTCAATAATAACTTTCAGAAGAGAATTGTATATATACTTGACTGAAAAATAACTGACAGTGCTATGGGGAATGATCAGGGCAGTGGGGTAATTAGATTGTCCTTTCACAGAGCCAGTACAGGCACGATGGGCCGAATGGCCTCCTTCTGTGATGTATCATTCTGTCTCTCACCACCTTGTGTCACCTTCCCTTTTAAGTCTCTTTCCCTATTTATTTCACTCTTTTTCATCTTTCTGGGCTTCATAAATAGAGGCAGAGACTGCAACATTGGACAGAATACACCAACTGGGGCCTAATCTGTGAATTATAAAGCTTTAGCAATAACATCCTTGCTTCAGTATGAAAACAGTGGGCAAAATAAACAGGTATTTACTCCCAGTAGAGTTTCTGTCCCTTCTGGAGAAGGCAATGAACTGTCTATTTTAACACCAGAACCTCCCTTTGTTGCAGTGACATTAAAAACCCAGGGAGTAATTTCCACCTTCACTCCCGGGCAGTAATCCTGCCCCAGGATCAATGACCTGGAATCTGCTAAAGGGTCCGGGGCCTTACTTAGGGCCTGAACAGGGCTCACGGCAACTTTCAGCTTTCAGTCCGCTTCAGCCCCTTTATTGTTACACCAGACCTCGCTTCTGTTGTTACCACTTCCCCATGTTATTCTTCAACCAGATCCCATTTCCACTCTTGTAACACTACACACCCTCCTGGTTAATATTACACCAACCACACATCTATTGTATAGGAACAGGAAGAGCCTGTTCAGCCCATCGAGCCTGTTCCGCCAATCAATAAGATCATAGCTGATCTGTTCCATAACTCCATCTATCCTCCTTGGCTTCATATCCCTTAATCCCTTGACTAGCAAAAATCTATCACTCCCAGATTTAAAATGATTGATCGAGTATCTACGGCTTTCTGTGAGGGAGTTGCACGCTTCTACCATATCATCATAAGCAGTCCCTCGGAATCGAGGAAGACTTGCTTCCACTCTTAAAATGAGTTCTTAGGTGGCTGAACAGTCCTACGAGAACCACAGTCCCTGTCACAGGTGGGACAGATAGCCGGTGAGGGAAAGGGTGGGTGGGACTGGTTTGCCGCACGCTCTTTCCGCTGCCTGCACTTGTTTTCTGAATGCTCTCGGCGATGAGACTCAAGGTGCTCAGCGCCCTCCTGGATGCACTTCCTCTACTTAGGGCGGTCTTGGGCCAGGGACTCCCAGGTGTCAGTGGGGATGTTGAACTTTATCAGGGAGGCTTTGAGGGTGTCCTTGTAACGTCTCCTCTGCCCACCTTTGGCTTGTTTGCCGTGAAGGAGTTCCGAGTAGAGCATTTGCTTTGGGAGTCTCGTGTCTGGCATGTGGACGATGTGGCCTGCCCAGCGGAGCTGATCAAGTGTGGTCAGTACATCAATGCTGGGGATGTTGGCCTAGTCGAGGACGCTAATGTTGGTGCGTCTGTCCTCCCAGGGGATTTGCAGGATCTTGCGGAGACATCGTTGGTGATATTTCTCCAGCGACTTGAAGCTTCTACCACCCTTGGTATGAATAAGTGTTTCCTAACTTCTCCCTGAATGACCAGGCTCTGATTTTAAGGCTAGGTCCCCTTGTTCTAGACTCTCCCACCAACAGAAAAGGTTTCTCTCTGCCCTATCAATTCCTTTCAAAATGCTAAAAATCTCCGTCAAACCACCTTCTATATTCCAGAGAATACAAGCCAACCACAATAGTTATTGGACAAACAAAAAGACTTGCATTTGTACAACACCTATCATAACCTCTGCACCTTTACAACTATTTTTGTTGTAAATATTAATCAAGTGACCCCTGATTAAAGGGGGGTAGAGGCACTAAAACCGACAAAATAAACCAATTGAACTTTGGACGGTAAACTTAAATCAAATTAAAATTTGGTTGCTGGGGGTGATGATGCACTCCAGTGCCCACCTCTTGCGGAAGGCTGTAAGCATACCGGTGGACACCGCATGCTCCATCTCCAGGGACACCCTGGCTCGGATGTAACCACGGAAGAGAGGCTGAACGACTCCCTCGACCACCCGCTGCCTGGACCGGTTGATGGCCACGCCCAGCAGCAGTCCTACGAGGAGGCCCTGCGACCTACCCACTCCCCTCCGCACAGGGTGCCAAAGATCAGGAGTGTGGGACTGAAATGCAACCAGAATTTGAGGAGCAGCCCCTTCAAATATTGGAAGAGGGGCTGCAACCAACATTGTACATTAACATGGAATGTCCGCACCTTTACATCCAATGAAGTGAAGTCACTGTTGTAATGTAGAAACTTAGCAGAAATTTTTTTTCCACAGTAAGATCACACAAAGGGCAATGTGAGATGACAAGATAATCAGTTTTTAGTTAATTTGGGTGCAGGGTAAATGGATGCAGAGGAGGCCTTGGTTCAACACCTCATCGGAAAGATGACACTAGTGCAGCACACCCTCAGCACTCACGGAGTGTCGGCCTAGGTTATGGGCTCAGGACTCTGGATGGGAATTGAACCCACGATCCCTCTGACCCAGGGGCGAGAGTGCTACCACTGAGCCAAGGCTGACACAAACTGTTCCCTGTTCCCATTACACTAGACCGTGCCTGTGTTATTACACTAACCCCACCCATTCATACTGCAGTGGGCCTTCACTCTGTTATTAGACACTCGGCAAACCATTTGCAGTTATAACAATAGGCCCTGATTTGCACGCACTATAAGATGAAACCCAATCTTTGTTTTGTTGCACTAGATACTGCCTGTGTGACCATCACACTAGATCCAGCATTGTGTTCAGTGTAACACTCGAGTCTGCCTGTTATTCATCATAGGCGGTCCCTCGAACGAGGATGCCTTGCTTCCACAAGAGTTCACAGATGTTTGAATGAAGGACCCGATATTCCAGTCCTGAACTCCAATTGAAGGGTGGGAGATGCCTGTGCGTGGATTTTTTTAAATGTGTGGTGACCATTGCACATCAGCTACCACACGGGCTTAACAGAGCTAAGCCTTTATCCAGTGACAAGGATTGAACCAGGGCGACTGGAGACCTGAACATAACAATAGTTATAATAATAGAGGCATGCACTAGAACTGGAATAACAGGGGCAGGTTATTTTTCAATCAAAGCAGAAGCCGTGTCAAGCCCCCTCATAATCTTATACGTTTCGATAAGATCAGCTCTCATTCTTCTGAATTCCAATGAGCAGAGGCCCAATTTACTCAACCATCCCTCATAAGTCAACCCTCTCATCTCCGGAATCAACCTTGTGAACCTTCTTCGAACTGCCTCCAAATCAAATATATCCTTTCGTAAATATGGAAACCAAAACTGCATGCAGTATTCCAGGTGTGGCCTCACCAATACCCTGTACAACTGCAGCAAGACTTCCCTGATTTTATACTCCATCCCCTTTGCAATAAAGGCCAAGATTCCACTGGCCTTTCTGATCACTTGCTCTACCTGGATAATAACCTTTTGTGTTTAATGCACAAGTACCCCCAGGTTCCGCTGTATTGCAGCACTTTGCAATCTTTCTCCATTTAAATAATAATTTGCTCTTTGATTTTTTTCTGCCAAAGTGCATGACCTCACACTTTCCAACATTATACTCCATCTGCCAAATTTTTGCCCACTCACTTAGCCTGTCTATGTCCTTTTGCAGATTTTTCGTCTCCTCCTCACACATTGCTTTTCCTCCCATCTTTGTATCATCAGCAAACTTGGCTACGTTACACTTGGTCACTTCCTCCAAGTCGTCAATATAGATTGTAAATAGTTGGGGTCCCAGCACTGATCCCTATGGCACCCCACTGGTTACTGCTTGCCAACCCGAGAATGAACCATTTATCCCTACTCTCTGTTTTCTGTTCATTAGCCAATCCTCTATCCATGCTAATATATTACTCCCAACCCTCTGAACTTTTATCTTGTGCAGTAACCTTTTATGTGGCACCTTGTTAAATGCCTTCTGGAAGTCCAAATATACCACATCCACTGGTTCCCCTAACAGACTCGAGGGACTGAATGGCCTCCCCCTGTTCCTTATGTAACAGACTCAAGGGACTGAATGGCCTCCCCCTGTTCCTTATGTAACAGGCTCATGGGACTGAATGACCTCCTCCTGTTCCAATGTAACAGACTCGAGGGACTGAATGGTCTCCTGTTCCTTATGTAACAGACTCTCACATACCAGAAACTGACAGATACAGAATAAATCCCGCACTCACATACCAGAAACTGACAGGTACAGAATAAATCCCGCACTCACTTACCCCAGAATGAGAGATACAGAATAAAACACACACTCACATACCAGAAACTGACAGGTACAGAGGAAACACACACTCACTCACCCCAGATTGAGAGATACAGAATGAATCTCACATTCACATAGCACAAACTGACATATAAAGGTAAAAATCCACACGCAGATACCAGAAACTTGACACCCCACACATCTACCACAAACTGATGGTACAGAAAAAAAACACAATCACATCCCAGAAACTGACAGGTACATATTAATTCCTACACTCACATAGCAGTAACTGACAAGTACAAAATAAAACCCACATTCACATAGCAGAAACTGACAGGTACAGAATGCAATCCACACTTAGATAACAGAAAGTGACCGATTCAGATTAAAAATACAGTCACATATCAGAAACTGACAGGTGCCGATTAAATCCCATACTCCCATACCGGAATCTGACAGATACAGAATAAAATTCATACTCCGATCCGAAAAACTGACAGATACTGGTCAATATCCAACACTCACATACCAGAAGCTGACAATCTAGTTTAAAGTACACACTGATGTACCAGAAACTGACAGGTACAGAATAAAACCTACACTCATATATCAGAAACTGACAGGTACAGAATAAAACCCACACTCACATATCAAAACTTGACAGGTACAAAATAAATCCCAACTCACATAGCAGAGACTGACAGGTACAGAATAAATCTCACATTCACTTCACAAAAACTGACAGGTAGAGTATGAAACCCACACCCATGTATCTGAACAATAATATGCAAGTAAAACCCATACACTCCTGTCGGAAACTGACAGGGAAACACACACGCCAGAGGCTGACGGAATGAGTAAAACAGTTTAGGCACTCGTACCCCAGTGTCAGACTCACACAATCGTTATTTCAGTTATTCGGATGATAACTAACATGTTCTCAAGGTGGCCCATTAAATTAGTGATAAAAGCAACTTGTGAAATAATCCTATTTTTGCTAATTTAATTTGTGACAAAAAGATGGTCTGAGCATGCGCTAAATACATGCTGCTCCTCCCCTCCCCTCCCCACACAGTGTTTAAACCGACGGGAAGGGCCCATGTGAGCTCCCCTCCCCCAGCTCTGTCAGTCGCTGCCGTTTCCTCTGTGCTGGGCTGATGATCATTTAACTCAGATATCCCAGGCCCGAGTAAGGGAGCAAACAGCAGCCTTCTTACAGCAGCTCATCGCATTGGGATTATGTCCGCAGATGGGCTTTGAGTCGGGGTAAGTTCAGCGGCAGTCGGGGGTTGTTTGTAAGAGGTGGAGTGGAGCAGGAATTAGTTCTGGAACATGGAGTGAGTGGGGGAAGTGGGAGCCCATTCTCGGGCCGTGTGTACAGTGTAAGGTAACAGAGAAAGTAAATCACCTCGCTCTTTCAAATCATTGCTGCTTTCTTTCCCCAAATCAGTAATGAATGTTCCTGATTCAGTTCCAATCTCAGTGTCTGTTGTTCTTGGACATTGAACAGTGGAAACACAGCCTGAGAGTGAGGATGTGAGGAGTTTCACAAAGTGCATCTATTGCAGGCACCAGAAGAGGAATGTGACAGGAGACATTTCAAAAATGGGTTATTTTGTTTTGGTGCGTTGAATTCTCCAGAATCGTGTTGAAGGTGATCGAGAGATACATTGTCGCCCCCTCAGAAACATCAGGATTCGGTCACTGTGACATTCTGTTAATGACACAGGCCCTTAACTCGGTTCCAATAGACTGAGAACAATTGTTGTACAGCCCAGGTACCTGTGGTTATATTCCAGGAAGCGATTCAGAATTTTACAGGTAATCCCATGGGAGTGGGAGATATAAACCTGGACTGTGCCAATCGGGTGTTCCCATTCATGGACCAGTGCTGGGTTTGGGTTGTGTCTGGATGCTGATAACTTACTATAGAACCGTCCTATACACCTGGTGTGGGGAATCTGAGTGTCGCTGTACTGCAGTGAGGTCAGACAATGTCACTGTTTGTATCACGGATTCCTCTCTCCAGATACTTTACTTTATTATAAACATATACATTCATTACAACTTTATTTTTATATTCTCTCCATCACCTGTCCATATCATAACTAATAGTGTTCTCCTATTATTATTCTCAGAGCAAAATACTTCACCAAGCCAGAATAAATGTGATCTTTCCTCCACCCGGAACACAAGGAACAGTGCAGGCAGCTCCTTCTCACACTCAGTAAGTACATTATCACTCACAGAGCGCAGAGACACAGAACTGACCTCAATCATATTGTCACAGGCAGCAGAAGCTGTCAGTCCCACAGTAATCCAAATTTCCAGAGTTATGTTATGAATCCCAGTCACTTGGAGCAGTACAATAATGTGTTGTTTCAAAGTCCAATCATATTGCACTGAACGGCAGATCCAATTTCACTCCCTTACTCACACACATGAACAGATAGACTCTGACACAATGTCAATCCATATTGATGTCTGTACAATGACTCTCAAACCCAACAGCTAACATACAAGAGAAGAGAAATGGACGAAATGGATTGAACCAAAACTCCTCCTGAGACAGTCATCAATAATCGCAAACTATCATCCGCCTACAGCAGGTGGAGAAGGAACTAAATCCAACAGTCACACAGAGCAAGAATAGCTCAGTACAAGAGACTATCAATTACATAATGAATCTCACATTCACACACATCACCAGTCTAACAGATACATAATCAATCCCACACTCTCACATATCACCAGTCTAACAGATACATAATCAATCCCACACTCACACACAGTACCAGAGACTGAGAGAAACATAATGATACACTCAGACACATTGAATGACAGATTGAGAGAGAATCACAATCACCTCCAGTACCTGAGATTGACTGACTGACTGATAGTGAAACCCACATTCCCATACCAGGCCCTTACAGCTACAGACAAATACTCACTCACATTCCAGAGACCGATAGATAGAGTAATACCCACACTCATATTCCAGAGACCGATAGATACAGAATAAAACCCACATTCACAGATCAGAAAATGACAGGGACTGTGTAAATCTGACACTCACATACCAGAGAATGTAAGACACAGAATGAAACCCACACTCACTTACCAGTAATTGACAGGTACAGAGTGAAAACCTCTCTTCCATACCATAAACTTACAGGTATAAAGGAAAAGCCACACTCGCTAACCAGAGACTGACAGATACAGAATAAATACTACACTCACTGGTGGGCATAGTCTACAGGCCCCCGAACAGTAGCTACACTGTTGGATGGAGTATAAATCAAGAAATAATGGAGGCTTGTAAAAAAGGAACGAGAATAATCATGGGCAATTTTAATCTTCATATTGATTGAACAAATCAAATAGGCCAAGGTAGCCTTGAGGAAGAGTTCATCGTATGTATCCGGGATAGTTTCCTTGAACAGTACGTTGCGGAACCAACTAGGGAGCAGGCTTAGATCTGGTACTGTGTAATGAGAACATAAAAACATAAGAAATAGGAGCAGGAGTAGGCCATTTGGCCCCTCGACCCTGCTCCGCCATTTAGTAAGCACATGTCTGATCTGATCATAGACTCACCTCCACTTCCCTGCCCGCTCCTCATAACCCTTTATTCCCTTATCGCTCAAATATCTGTCCATCTCCGCCTTAAATATATTAAATGGCCCAGTCGCCACAGCTCCCTGGGGCAGAGAATTCCACAGATCTACAACCACATGAGAGAATAAATTCCTCCTCATTTCAGTTTTAAATGGGCAACCCCTTATTCTGAGACTATGTCCCAAAGTTCTAGTTTCCCCTATGAGTGGAAATAGCCTCATTGCATCCACCTTGTCGAACCCCCTCATTATCTTTTATGTTTCAATAAGACCCGCCTCTCATTCTTCTGAACTCCAATGAGTATAGGCCGAACCTACTCAACCTCTCTTCATAAGTCAACCTCCTCATCTCCGGAATCAACCAAGTGAACCTTCTCCGAACAGCCTCTAATTCAAGTATATTCTTCCTTAAATACGGAGTCCAAAACTGTACGCAGCACTCCAGGTGTGGTCTCAACAATACCCAGTACAGTTATAGCAGGACTTCTTTGCTTTTATACTCCATCCCCCTTTGCAATAAACACCAACGTTCCATTTGCCTTCCTGATTACTTGCTGTACCTGCATACTAAGTTTTTGTGTTTCATGCACAAGGACACGCAGGTCCCTCTGTACTGCAGCACTTTGCAATTTTTCTCCATTTAAATAATCTGCTTTTTTATTATTTTGCCAAAGTGGACAACCTCACACTCTCCCACATTATATTTGGGACGGACTCCACTTGGAACGTGCTGAGGCTAGGGTCCTGGTGAATCGAATAACTAGGTTTGCCGAGAGAGCTTTAACTAATCAGTTGTGGGGGTGGAGGTTTCAGGTGAGCAGAAACCTAAAAGCTCAAAGAACAAGATGAAGGCAATAGAGCAGGGTAGCATTGGGGGAAACAAAAACCAAAGCATGACAGGAAAGGACATAAGAGTGTATCCGAAACTGGGGCCATAGCAGGAGAAAAACCATGCTGACGCTGCTTGACTGAATTATGCTTTTTCAAATGTTGTGCTACAGATGTTAGGCTAACTGGTCTTCTGACTCTGTTGTGAAGCACCTTGGGATGTTGTACTACATTAAAGGTGCTATATAAATAAAAGTTTATTTAATAATAATGGAAAGCTGCAGGTTTGTGCGCTGCCACCAAGATTCATCGAGATGTAGAGTGCATGTGTGGCCATCTTTGCAGAGGAGCAAAGTGTGGGCAGGGCTACAGGGTCCCAGTGAACCCAGCCAGGGTCAGCACCTTCAGGTGAGGGAGAGGGGAACCAGTGAGTGTAGAACTGAACCCAGCCAGAGTCAGCACCTTCAGGGGAGGGAGAGGGGAACCAGTGAGTGTGGAACTGAACCCAGCCAGAGTCAGTACCTTCAGGGGAGGGAGAGGGGAACCAGTGAGTGTAGAACTGAACCCAGCCAGAGTCAGCACCTTCAGGGGAGGAGAAGGAGGGGAACCAGTGAGTGTAGAACTGAACCCAGCCAGAGTCAGCACCTTCAGGGGAGGGAGAGGGGAACCAGTGAGTGCAGAACTGAACCCAGCCAGAGTCAGCACCTTCAGGGGAGGGAGCGGGAAACCAGCGAGTGTCGAACTGAACCCAGCCAGAGTCAGCACCTTCAGGGGAGGGAGAGGGGAACCAGTGAGTGTAGCACTGAACCCAGCCAGAGTCAGCACCTTCAGGGGAGGGAGAGGGGAACCAGTGAGTGTAGAACTGAACCCAGCCAGAGTCAGCACCTTCAGGAAAGGAGAAAGCGGTGAACCGGAGAGTTTAGAACCCTGACAAAGTAGATGGTGAAAACTGGGAGTGGAGGACAAGCTGTCTTCAGACGTGCGATGTGTTTGAATTTCAGCACAGGGAGGACGGAGAGTGTATGGGATAGGGGATTTACAGCTTTGGAGGAACAAGAGAGGCAAGAATGTTTCATAGAATCTAGAATTGTCTGTTCTGAATTTCTGTCCTGTAATTGCAGTAATGGTTTTTGTAAACTCCTTTTCCATGGTATTAGAAGGGAAGGATTTGCAGACGGGAAACTCAAACCAAACTTCGCATCAAGTTCTGACTGAATCACTCGATTCCTCAGGACCTGAATATCATCGGCCTTTGAATGTGGAAGGAGAAATGTTTGTCTGTTCTGTCTGTGAGAACAGATTTCAAACATCAGTGTGATTGGAAAAGCACCGAGACACACACAGCCGAGTGAGAGTGTACCAGTGCACTGACTGTGGAAAGAGCTTCAACCAGTTACACAGCCTGAAAAAACATCGCACCATTCACAGCGGGGAGAAACTGTATACGTGTTCTGTGTGTGGACGAGGCTTCAACTGATCATCCAACCTGGAGAGACACAAGGACACCCGCACCACGGAGAAACCGTGGGAATGTGGGGACTGTGGGAAGAGATTAATTTGCCCGTCTGATCTGGAAGTTCATCGGCGCAGTCACACTGGGGAGAGGCCATTCACCTGCTCAGTGTGTGGGAAAGGATTCACTACCTCATCCGACCTGCTGGTACACCAGCGAGTTCATACCGGGGAGAGACCGTTCATCTGCTCTGAGTGTGGGAAGGGATTCACTACCTCATCCGACCTGCTGGTTCACCAGCGAGTTCACACTGGGGAGAGACCATTCACCTGCCCTGAGTGTGGGAAGGGATTCATTCGGTCATCCTTCTTGCTGGTACACCAGCGAGTTCACACCGGGGAGAGGCCGTTCACCTGCTCCATTTGTGGGAAGAGATTCACTCAGTTATCCCACCTGCTGAGACACCAGCGAGTTCACACTGGGGAGAGACCGTTCATCTGCTCTGAGTGTGGGAAGGGCTTCACTCAGTTATCCAACCTGTTGACACACCAGCGAGTACACACTGGGAAGAGATCATTCATCTGCTCTGAGTGTGGGAAGGGCTTCACTCAGTCATCCTACCTGCTGATACACCAGCGAGTTCACACTGGGGAGAGGCCATTCACCTGCTCTGAGTGTGGGAAGGGATTCACTGTGTCATCCCGCCTGCTGAGACACCAGCGAGTTCACACTGGAGAGAGGCCATTCACCTGCTCCGTGTGTGGGAAGGGATTCACTCAATCATCCAACCTGCTGAGACACCAGCGAGTTCACAAGTGACTGCAGTGTTTGGATTCTGCTGTTATCCCAGACTGAATCGTGTCCATTCTGACAATTGGGGTTTCTTTCTGCTGATACTGATTACCCCTATAACTGGGCTGGAGTTTAATATTCTGGATATTTGACCAATTAATCAATGGGAAATGGGTCAGATAAAAATAATGCTGATTGTGTTTGCATCCTGTTTAACTGTTTAAACAGCTTTCTTCAAATACTGAAAGCT
This sequence comes from Pristiophorus japonicus, assembly GCF_044704955.1. Taxonomy (NCBI): domain Eukaryota; kingdom Metazoa; phylum Chordata; class Chondrichthyes; family Pristiophoridae; genus Pristiophorus; species Pristiophorus japonicus. Next base: position 77,327 of record NW_027254290.1, read on the forward strand.
GCAACAAATGGAGCTAAACTTTGTTGAACAATTGATGATAAAATGAATTGGTTTTGAATTTCTCTGGGATGGAGCTGGACATGATGTGCCTTGAAATACCGCCAGTGTCCAGTAGATGACGCTGTCCCTCCAATTAACCTCGACTGAGAGGAGCGTGACTGCCCCCTAGAGCAGGAGGAATGACGGCAGCTCAGCGTCAGACACTGAACATACTGCACCCCCACAGTAACATCACACACTGCCCCCCTCCCTGGGGCAGCTCAGAGTCAGACACTGATCTCACTCTCCCCACAGGGACATCACACACTGCCCCCTCCCTGGGGCAGCTCAGAGTCAGACACTGAACATACTGCACCCCCACAGTAACATCACACACTGCCCCCCTCCCTGGGGCAGCTCAGGATCAGACACTGATCTCACTCTCCCCACAGGGACATCACACACTGCCCCCTCCCTGGGGCAGCTCAGGATCGGACACTGAACATACTGCATCCCACAGGGACATCACACACTGCCCCCTCCCTGGGGCAGCTCAGGATCAGACACTGAACATACTGCATCCCACAGGGACATCACACACTGCCCCTTCCCTGGGGCAGCTCAGCGTCAGACACTGAACATACTGCACCCCCACAGTAACATCACACACTGCCCCCCTCCCTGGGGCAGCTCAGAGTCAGACACTGATCTCACTCTCCCCACAGTAACATCACACACTGCCCCCTCCCTGGGGCAGCTCAGAGTCAGACACTGATCTCACTCTCCCCACAGGGACATCACACACTGCCCCCTCCCTGGGGCAGCTCAGAGTCAGACACTGAACATACTGCACCCCCACAGTAACATCACACACTGCCCCCCTCCCTGGGGCAGCTCAGGATCAGACACTGATCTCACTCTCCCCACAGGGACATCACACACTGCCCCCTCCCTGGGGCAGCTCAGGATCGGACACTGAACATACTGCATCCCACAGGGACATCACACACTGCCCCCTCCCTGGGGCAGCTCAGGATCAGACACTGAACATACTGCATCCCACAGGGACATCACACACTGCCCCTTCCCTGGGGCAGCTCAGCGTCAGACACTGAACATACTGCACCCCCACAGTAACATCACACACTGCCCCCCTCCCTGGGGCAGCTCAGAGTCAGACACTGATCTCACTCTCCCCACAGTAACATCACACACTGCCCCCTCCCTGGGGCAGCTCAGAGTCAGACACTGATCTCACTCTCCCCACAGGGACATCACACATTGCCCTCTCCCTGGGGCAGCTCAGGATCAGACACTGAACATACTGCACCCCACAGGGACATCACACACTGCCCCCTCCCTGGGGCAGCTCAGGATCAGACACTGAACATACTGAACCCCACAGGGACATCACACACTGCCCTCTCCCTGGGGCAGATCAGAGTCAGAACTTGGAGGGGAGGATCCAGTTTTTGTGGACGATGTAGGAACCCACAACATAGGTAGGATTAGAAATGAGGTTCTGCTCAAAGAATTGGAGGAATTGGGGTCTAAATGAAAACGCTGAACCGCAAAGGTAATAATCTCTGGATTGTTACCTGAGCCACACGCCAAATGGTGCAAGGATAAGCAGATTAGAAAGTAAATGCGTGGCTCAAAGAGTGGTGTGGGAGGCATGGGTTTGCTTTACGGGCACTGGCACCAGCACTGGGCAAAGAGGGAGCTGTTCCACTAGGATGGGCTTGACATGAACTGGGTAGGAACCAGTGTCCTGGCGAATCGAATAACTAGGGCAGTAAACAGGGCTTTAAACTAATGAAGGTGGGGCAGGGAGATCCAGGAAAGTACAGCACGGTTTAGATAGAGAAAAAGCAACAAAAGACATGCCAAGACTCAAGAGCAGAGCAGAGTTTTGGGTAAAAACAAACAGAGTGGGTCAGGAATGGACAGAGAGGCATTACTGACTGAGGAGACATCAGAGAAAAATAGAAAAAAGCCAAAACTAAAGGCACTCTATCTGAATGTACAAAGCATTCGCAACAGAATAGATAAATTAATAGCGCTGATAAAAATTAATAGGTTTAATCTAATAGCCATTATGGAGACATGGTTGCAAAGTGACCACAGTTGGAAACTAAATATTCCAGGATATGGAACTTTTAGAAGAAATGGAAAAGGAGGAGGGGTAGCCCTGATAATAAAGGATGGGCTAAAGACGGTAGAGGAAAACGATCTTAGCTCGTAAAATCAAGAAGTAGAATCAGTTTGGGTGAAGCTAAGAAACAGCAAGGGGCAGAAAACATTGGTGGGAGTTGTTTATAGGCCCCCAAACCGCAGTGGTAATGTAGGGCACAGTATAAATCAGGAAATTAGAGGTGCATGTAACAAAGGTAATACAATTATCATGGGGGACTTTAATCTGCATATAGACTGGGCAAACCTGTTATATATGTAGACTATAGATATACTCTCTGTGTAGTCACTGTATAGTTGCATAAGTTGGAGACTTTACCTGATGTACTGTCAATAAGGTTTACACTGTGTACATACTATGCTGACACCACTAGAAGGTGCAACTGGTGGAGACCGGGGTTTCCTGCCCTGGTGGCAGGGGCTGTATAAAAGCAGAGCCACCATGCAACTGCCTCACTCTGCAGTTTGGAATAAAGGACCAACGTCACTACAGTTTGAGTACAACACATTGCCTCGTGGAGTCATTCATAAGTGCATTACAAACATAATAACTGATGACGAGTATACAGACTTTCATGCGATTATGGCTATCTTTGGCACACTGAGAGGGTGATGATTGGGATGCCTTCACGGAAAGACTCGAGCATTATTTCGTGGCAAACGACTTGGCAGGGGATGTGTACTCATTGGCGGAGAAGCGCAAGGCTATACTGCTGACCAGTTGTGGGCCCGAGGTCTCCCGCCTCGTCAGGGACTTGCTGGCACCCACGAAGGCCAAGGATAAGACATACGATGAGCTGAGTGAACTAATTCGCGACCAACTAAAACCAAAGGAGAGCATCCTCACGGCCAGGCACAGATTCTACTCTCACCACAGACCTGAGGGCCAGGAGATTGCAAAATATGCTGCGGACCTCAGGAGACTTGCGGCACCATGTGATTTTAGCACGCACCTCAACGAAGCATTGCGAGACATCTTCGTTATGGGAATTGGCCACGAGGACCTCCTTCAAAAGCTATTATCGGCTGACACCACAGTAGACCTGCAGAGGGCCATCAGCATCAGTCAGGCGTTCATGACCTCGACCTGCAGCACCAAGCAAATTATTCATCCTGTGGACTCAAACCCGACAAGTACTGTACACAGAATTGCGCCTTTCACAGGCAAGACTGTAGAATGTGGCTCTGCCCAGGGCAGAGAGCACAGACCTCAGGGTTCCAGAACTCAGAGTCCTCCAAGGGGTGCTAATCGAGTAGCATCATGCTAGCATTGCGGAGGAAACCATAGGGCTAACCAGTGTCGGTTTGCTGAGTACGTATGCAAAGCCTGTATCACGAAGGGCCACCTCCAGTGTATGTGTAAAAGAAATACGACTTACTCAGTGGGCATATGATAATTTGGCCAGAGTGGCAGCTCAACCCCAAGAAGAAGTGTATGAAGTGTATACCTGCACCACCAATTGTCCTCCAGTGAAAATAGAAGTCGAGATGAATGGCGTTCCAGTCTTCGGAGCAAGCCAGTCAGTGATGAGCCAGGATGCCTTTGAGAGTTATGGAACAAAAAACGACCCGAGCTGGTTTCATTACAGAAAAAGTTGCGCACCTATACCAAGGAGCTGATCCCAGTCCTTGGTAGTGCGGTTGTAAAGGTAATCCATAATGGCGTGGTGCACAAGTTACCTCTGTGGATTGTTGCAGGTGATGGTCCAACACTACTCAAAAGAAGGTGGATGGGGAAGATACAGTGGAAATGGGAAGACCTCTTCACTCCGGCAATCGATGTCCCCCGTGCTCAGAGGCAGAGCAAAACCTCACTGTAGCTCGGGCCAGGCACCAGAGAACAGACCAGCGCAGCGCCTGAGGCACAGACCATCCATCAAGACTGTGTGACAATGATCCGACCAGAACGATCTAAAAGCACCTTCCCGGCTCCAGTGGCAGGACTCCTGGGGAGGAAGATCGAATTTACAGGCACTCTTCCAGCTTTTGTGGCAGAATCGCGGGAGAGAAGGATCAAGGCAGTCGACCTTGAGGACAGAGGCAAGATGGCGTCCTTGCTGCAGTGAGGTGCAGCATGGCTGAAAAAAAAGAAGGCCATGGCCATACCACGAGGACTTGATTGGGGTAAAGCCAACAGGGTTCTCTTAAAGGAGACCTGCAACCAACTGAACTTAAAGAGACATTGCATGCATGGTAATCAATGTAACGAACTGATTAAGATTTTGAACAAAATGTTGCAAAATATCGGGAATAGAGTGTCCCCAAAAGTAGCAAACGAGCGAATTCGGGAGGGTAAAGACGCTGATACCCTGTCCCAGGTCTATCCCATGCTGTAGGCACCCCGAATGGCACTATTCGCCACGGACCTGGAAACGGAAATGGCGCCAATACGCGCAGTCAGCCGCCATTGCCCACCACTCGGGTGGAGACGGCGCAGCCCCCAGACCCAGTCGCTACCTCGGCCATGTCCGGGAGCGAAAGGTCAGAACCAACGAGTTCCCCGAATGGGAACTGGAACAGCCAGGTTCAAAACACCATTAGAGAGCAGGCAGAAGATTCTGCAGCCCTCAAATGAGGACAGGAAGGCCATACACATCTGTGGCTCTGCCCACCATTAGGCAATGGCAAAGGCCCAGAGTCCTGGCAAAGTGAGCGAACCAAGCCCACCCCAGTAGCAGGGGGTGCAGCGCCGCCATCAGACGACCAGGACCCCATCCAGTTTCTCTGGAACCAGCGTCCTTGCATACCTGTACTGCTACCTGAGTACTGACCATGACTGAACCATGAATGCAATCTACCCAATCCTGGCGCATGACCGTAAAACGTAACTAATGTAAGTCCCTGAACCAATTAAAAAACTTTTCTGTAAAAACCTTTCTTTGTACTTTCACTGTGTCTAATCCTATATGTTAATGTAATGGGCCAGCTGCATGATCTCGCTGTGGGGGGCGGGGGGAGGGCGGCGGGGCGGGGGTGGGGAATGGATGTTTGGACACACACATGGATCACACACACAACCCACTGGAATCACCACTGCATCATCAGACCATCCAAACTGGTAACCACTACCCAAAGTTGTGGCAAAAGGACTTGGGGGTTAACAGGGCGAGAGCCAAGCCAAAGCACAGCCAAGGTGCAAGGGCTACTGGCACTTAAGTCTGGGGAGAGCTAAGCCAGAGCACACAGTGCAAAGGTAATTGGCAGAAAGGACTTGGGGGAGAATGATGTTATATATGCACACTATAGATTTACTCTCTGTGTAGTCACTGTATAGTTGCATAAGATGGAGACTTGTTTACCTGATGTACTGTCAATAAGGTTTACAATGTGTACATACTATGCTGGCACCACTAGAGGGTGCAATTGGTGGAGACCAGGGTTTCCTACTCTGGTGGCAGGGGCCGTATAAAAGCAGAGTGACCATGCGGCTGCCTCACTCTGAAGTTTGGAATAAAGGATCAAGATCACTACAGTTTGAGTACAACACGTTGCCTCGTGAAGTCATTCATAAGTGCATTACAAATTTGCAGTAATATTGTGGAGGACGAATTCATGAAAGGTATACAAGATGGTTTTCTAGATCAATATGTTGAGGAACCAACTAGAGAACTGGTTATTTTAGATCTAGTATTGAGCAATAAGAAAGGGTTAATTAACCTTGTAGTAAAGGGGCCCTTAGGGAAGAGTGACCATAATATGACAGAATTTTACATTAAGTTTGAAAGTGATTTAGTTAAATCTGAAACTAGGGTCTTAAATCTAAACAAAAGAAACTATGTAGGGGAGAGTTGGTTAAGGTAGATTGGGAAACTACATTAAAAGGTATGACGGTAGAAAATCAATGGCTAGCATTTTAAAAATTAATACATAATTTACAACAAACATACATTCATTTAGGGCACAAAAACCCCACAGGAATTGTGATCCAACCATGGCCAACAAGAGAAGTTAAAGACGGTATTAGATCAAAGAAAGATTCTTATAATGTTGCCAAAAAGAGCAGTAAGCCTGGGGATTGGGAAGATTTTAGGATTCAGCAAAGGAGGACCAAGAAATTGATAAAGAAAGGGAAAATAGAATATGAGAGTAAACTAGCAAGAGACAAAATAACAGATTGCAAAAGCTTCTATAGGTATATAAAAAAGAAAAGATTAGCAAAAGTAAATGTGGGTCCCTTACAGGCTGAGACAGGAGATATAATGGGGAACAATGAAATTGCAGGGAAATTAACGCATACTTTTTGTCTGTCTTCACAGAAAAAATGCAAAAAACTTGCCGGAACTACTGAAGAACCAAGGGTCTAGCGAGAATGAGGAACTAAAAAAAATTAGTATTAGTAAAAAAATGGTACTGGAGAAATAATGGGACTGAAAGCCAATAAATATCCTGGACCTGATGGCCTACATCCTAGGGTATTGAAAAGGGTAGCTGTAGAAATAGTGGATGCATTAATTGCCATCTTGCAAAATTCCATAGATTCTAGAATGGTTCCCGTGGATTGGAAGATAGCAGATGTAACTGGGCTATCTAAGAACAGAGGGAGAGAGAAAATGGGGAACTACAGATCAGTTAGCCTGACATCAGTCATAGGGAAAATGCTAGATTCCATTATTAAGGACGTGGTAACAGGCACATAGAAAATAATAAGATTAGGCAGAGTCAATACAGCTTTAGGAAAGGGAAATCATCTTTGACAAATCTGTTAAGAGTTTTTTGAGGTTGTAACTAACAGAATAGATAAGGGGAAACCAATGGATGTGGTGTATTTGGAGTTTCAGAAAGCATTCGATCAGGTGCCACATGAGATAATTAAATTATGGCTCATGGGATTGGGGGTAATGTACTAGCATGGATTGCGGATTGGTTAACGGACAGAAAACAGAGAGTAGAAATAAATGGTTCATTTTCAGGTTGGCTGGCTGTATCTGGTGGGGTACCACAAGGATTGTGCTTGAGCCTCAGCAATTCACAATATATATCAATGATTTGGATGAGAGGACTAAATGTTATATATCCAAATTTGCTGATTATAGAAAGCTAGGTGGGACCGCAAGTTGTGAGGAGGATGCAAAGAGGCTTCAAGGGGATATACAGGCAGGCTAAGTGAGTGGGCAAGAACATGGTAAATGGAATATAATGTAGGTAACTGTGAAGATACTCACTTTGGTAGGAAAAATAGAAAAGCAGAGTATTTTTTAAATGCTGAGAAAAGTTGGTGTTCAGAGGGACCTGGGTGCCCTCATACAAAAATCACTGTAAGTTAACTTGCAGGTACAACAATCAATTAAGAGAGCAAATGGTATGTTGGCCTTAATTACAAAATGATTTAAGTATAAGAGTAAACGCGTCAGTGTAATTATATAGGATCCTTGTGAGACCACATCTGGAATATTGTGTACAATTTTGATCTCCTTACCTGAGGAAGGATGTACTTGCCATAGAGTGAGTGCAATGAAGGTTCACCAGAATGGTTCTTGGGATGGGGGAATTGCCCCATGAGGAGAGATTGAGTAGTCTACAGTTTAGAAAAGTGAGAGTCAATCTCTTTGAAACATGCAAAATTCTTACAGGGCTTGATAGGGTAAATGCAGGGAGGATATTTCTCCAGGCTAGGGAGTCTAGAATAAGGGATCAGCAATTTAGGACTGAGATGAGGAGAAATTTCTTCACTCTGATGGTGGTGAATCTTTGGAATTCTCTGCCCCAGAGGGCAATGGAAGTTCAGTCTTTGTGTATATTCAAGACAGACATCGGTACATTTCGATGCTGATGTCGATGGCAGACTGGATCATTGGAGATGTCCAGCTGTGTCATAAGAACATAGGAGCAGGATTAGGCCATTTGGCCCATCGAGCCTGCTCCACCATTTAATAAGATCATGGCTGATCTGATCATGGACTCAGTTCACTTCCCTGCCTGCTAAGGGAATCAAAGGATATGGTAATAATGCAGGGAAGTGGAGTTGAGGTAGAAGATCAGCCATGATCTCATTGAATAGCGGAGCAGGCTCGTGGGGCCAAATGGCCTACTCCTGCTCCTAGTTCTATGTTCTTATGGTGACAGTAAGTAACAGGATAGGTAAAGCCAAACTGCAGGTGTACAGGTACAACCAAGGGGTCAATCTACCCAGTGACCAGAGGACACATGACTTATGAAGATGGGTTGAGTAGGTTGGGCCTATACACATTGGAGTTCAGAAGAATGAGAGGTGATCTTATCTAAACCTATAAGATAATGAGGGGTCTCAACAAGGTGGGTGCAGAAAGGATATTTTCACTGATAGGGGAAACTAAAACTAGGGGACATAGTCTCAGAATAAGGGGCCACCCATTTAAAACTGAGATGAGGAGGAGTTTCTTCTCTCTGAGGGGTGTAAATCTATGGAATTCTCTGCCCCAGAGAGTTGTGGAGGCTGGGTCATTGAATATATTTAAGGCGGAGATAGACAGATTTTTGAGCTATAAGGGTGTAAAGGGAAGTGGAGCTGAGTCCATGATCAGATCAACCATAATCTTATTGAACGGCAGAGCAGGCTCCTATTTCTTATGTTCTTATTTTCTTATGACACAGCTGGACATCTCCAATGATCCAGTCCGCCATCGACGTCAGCATCGTGATGGATCAATTGCTAAAAATGGTTCCTCGTTGGTTAACTGACAAAAATGGAAAACAAATGCTGTAGCTCGTTATGAAATAGTCTGTGTCCGGTTCTATGCTGAGATGCAGCTCCCCACCTCCCATTATATGAAGAGAGTTCGACGTGATCTAACCGAGCACTTTGAACCTCATTGATGCCAAGATAGAAACAGTCTATAATTTATCGAGAGCCGAAATGTGGAAGGAGAAAGATCTGGCTATTGCTATTTATCTGTGTGTCTTCCATCTCTTTTGTCACCTCTCCTCAACCCCTCTGCCCCCTTCTCCCTCTCTATCTCTTTGGGGGGGGAGGGGGGGGTTGTTCCTTTTTCTGATCAGCCAGCTCTCTCTGTGACAGTCATCCACTTTCTATCCGTCTGTCCCTCTCTACCTTTCCTCCTTTCTCTCTATGGTCTCTCCCTGGCGTGTGGCCACTCCCTCTCAAACGCAGCCATACCAGGCCACAGTCCCTCAAAAAGGCAAAGTCAGGGCCATGAGGGATCTTCTTATTCGTTAATGGAATAAGGACATCGCTGGCAAGGCCAACATTCATTGCCCATCCCTAATTGCCCGTGAGAAGATGGTGGTGAGCCACCTCCTTGAACAGCTGCAGTCCGTTTAGTGAATATACTCCCACAATGCTGTTAGATAAGGAGTTACAAGATTGTGAACCAGCGACCATGAAGGAACGGTGATATATTTCCCAGTCAGGGCGGTGTGTAACTTGGAGGGGAACTTGGAGGTGATGGTGTTCCTATGCGCCTGCTGCCCTTGACCTTCTATTTGCTGGAAGCCTTGGCGAGTTTCTGCAACTTGTAGATGGTACACACTGCAGCCACGGTGCGCAGGTGGAATGTCACCAAATAGACAAAAACAGGTTTGTTAAAACATATAAACAGCAACCAACAGCAATCCCAGCCGCTCAGATCAGGTATAACTGCCGTGTACTCTGGGTTGTAACGGTCCACATTAAGGACACAAATGAGATAATAACAAGGCATTGTTGTGTGTATTGTACCACATTGTAATGCCAGAGTCCAGGAGAGTTTGGAGGGAACATGATGAATGGTCTGAGAATAATTGTATTATGGGCAGGAGGTTAAGACTGACCAATGGCTGTGCTCCTGGAAGTGCAAATACGTCCCGCTCATACAGCTGTGTGGGGCAGAAGAAACAGACAGAAGGGCGGATATAGAATGACAGACTTTCCAATCTGCTGTCCATTCTATTACAACCACGGACCGCGACCTCTGCTGCAGACCCGGGATCACAGGATGGGGAAAATAGCAACCATCGCAAAGAAATGAAGGGACACCTGATCAGTGGACTCCTGGTAAACTAGGGGAGTGAGTAGGAGCTGGAACTCCAAATAGAGACATACTAATGATTAAAAAGGTTTAGATTCCAGAACTTACTGATAATAGAGTTAAACATGTGAGGCTAAGGACACAGGAGTTAAACTGTGAGTAAATCCTTGATGGTTGTGACTGCTCCCGTGAGACCCGCAGTGGATCCCAGCAGAGGATCCGGCTGTAGATCATCACAGACCATGTAGGGAGTACAAGGTACTGAAGGATTCTATCATGGCTCTTTAAAGAGAGGAAACATCCCCGATAAAGCATTATACACAAAGGTATAGTCCCAGAGATTCAGAACACATGGGAACAGCTCTTGTAGTCTGTCCACAAGTGAATGAGACCTTGAGGTCCGGTATCGATTGATAGAAATTCAGCGCCAGGATCAATTTCTCTGAGACCCTCTTTCCCGAATTCACTGATCTCCGGTCACTCTGAGCAAAGCCGAGCCTCTCCCCGCCATGGCCGGTGATTCCGGCAGGAAATAGTTTGTAAAGTTAGCTTATACCTCACCTGGGAGTGCGTGATCCTTACATGTACCGGGATTTCTGTCCTGTATTCATACCATGCTGTACATTGTGTGTTTCATTTGATGGTGTCAGAGGAGCTGCAGGCTGCTTTGGCCACATGCTGTATCTGAGTTTGTTCTGCTTGATGAATGACTACACAGTGAGATTTACACTGTATCTAACTCCTGTCTATCTGCTCTGGAAGATTTTGATGTGACTGTGTTGAGCGAGCTTGACTCTGTATCTGAAACGTGCTGTTTCTGTCCTGGGAGTGTCTTATGGGGCAGTGTAGAGGCAGCTTTTCGCTGTATCTAGCCCGTGCTGTACCTGCCCTGGGAGTGTTTTATGGGGCAGTGTCGAGGGAGCTTTACTCTGTATCTGAAACGTGCTTTTTCTCACCTGGGAGTGTTTGATGAGGCAGTGTAGAGGGAGCTTTACTCTATCTGAAACGTGCTGTTTCTCACCTGGGAGTGTTTTATGGGGCAGTGTAGAGGAAGCTTTACTCTGTATCTGAAACGTGCTGTTTTTCACCTGGGAGTGTTTTATGAGGCAGTGTAGAGGGAGCTTTTCGCTGTATCTAGTCCGTGCTGTGCATGCTCTGGGAGTGTTTGTTAGGAGTTTGTAGAGGGACCTTTACCTGACCTGGGAGGGTTTCACGGGATAGATTAGAGGGAGCTTTACTCAGTATTTATCTGGACTTGACGTGTGAGTGTTTTATGGCCACTTTAAACATGCTTTACAATGTATCTAATACATACTGTATCTGACCTGGGAGTGTTTGCTGGGTAGTTTAAATATGCTTTACACTGTATGTAAGCCAAGCTGTACGTGACCTGGCTGTGTTTGAAGGGACAGTGTAGATCAGTGATGGGAAAAATACGGCCCGTGGGCCTTTTCCGGCCCGCTGGATGGGACAGAAATAGAACGCGAGCCGGAGCTCGAGCTGTACATTCGTCTATCCATTTTCATTTCTCATGGATCAGAGAACCGAACTGCAACCAAGGAAAAACAATAGTAATACTTCATTCAAATTAATTATTCGCAAAATCGATTCTTCCCAGCACGATTAAAAGGATCCGTTCCGTGAGCCTGGGCCCCAATGGCGGACGTGCCTACCCAGAATGCACTGCATACTAGAATATGCCCTTTACATTTTAGAGTACAGTCATGACTGCTCATCTCCACAGATCTTTTACCGAAGAAAGTGACCGGCGCTGCATCTTTCCTCTCCCTATATCCAGAGTATGACGGCAGGGGAGTTCTCATCTGTCACCAATTGGGCCGGCATTAGTAATCTTTGCAGAGGGACATAAGGATGCCTCAGGTGGGGAATTGAAGCTGACACAGGCTCTAAAGGGGCTACAGTTCTATTTCACAGCACTGATTTACAGAGACCAGAAGATACCACAACATTTTCAAATTTTTATCTTTGATTCATTTCTAGGCGGTATCGAATTCATGTTGTGATAGCATCTGACTATTATCTGAATTTATGTTTATGCAATGTTCTTGTTTATCAAATATTCCATCGAATTCTTTTCCGCACACGGTCCCTTTCAATTTGCTGCTCGGCCACTAGGCAGCTGCACATGCGCAGTGTCTCTTCCAGCGGCAGGAGCTGGGGAGCAGCCTGCGCGGGACCGCGCGATTGTTGCTGACCGTGCGGCCACGCGCCTTAGCGCCAACATTGGTGGGCGGCCCTCAACAGCTCAACAAAACTTGTTAAGTGGCTTTCAGCCCATATAATTGCCCAGCCCAGGCCTAGGTGATGGAAGCCATGGCAAGTTGCTGCATCTTGTAGATGGTACACACTGCAGCCACGGTGTACCAGTGCAATGTTAACAAATATAAACAGCAATCCCAGCTGCCCAGATCAGGTGTAACTGCCGTCTATTCTGGGTTGTAACGGTCCACATTAAGGACACACATGAGATAATAACAAGGCATTGTTGTGTGTATTGTACCACATTGTAATGCCAGAGTCCCGGAGAGTTTGGGCGGAACTTGATGAATGGTCTGAGAATAATTGCGTTATAGGCAGGAGGGTAACACTGACCAATGGCTGTGCCCCTGGAAGTGTAAATACATCCCGCTCTTACAGCTGTGCGGTGCAGAGGAAACAGGCAGAAGGGCGGATATAGAATGACAGACTTTCCAATCTGGTGTCCATTCCATTATAACCACGTACCGCGACCTCTGCTGCAGACCTGGGGATCACAGGATGGGAAAATAACAACCATCGCAAAGAAATGAAGGCACACCTGATCAGTGAACTCCTGGTAAACTAGGGGAGTGAGTAGGAGCTGGAACTCCAAATAGAGAAATACCACTGATTAAAAAGGGTTAGGTTCCAGAACTTACTGATCATAGACTTAAACCTGTGGGGCTGAGGGCTCAGGAGTAAAACTGTGAGTGATGCCTTGCTGGTGTGACTACTCCAGTGAGATAACGCACTGGATCCCAGCAGAGGATCCGTCTGCAGATCCCCACAGACCATGTAGGGAGTGCAAGGCACTGAAGGATTCTATCACGGCTCTTTAAAGAGAGGAAACATTCCCGACAGACCATTATACACAAAGGGATAGTCCCAGAGATTCGGAACACATGGGAACAGCTCTTGGAGTCTGTCCACAGCTGAATGGGACCTTGAGGTCCGGTGTCGCTTGGTGGAAATTCAGCACCAGGATGAAGGGGCCGCCCATTTAAAACTGAGATGAGGAGAAATTTCTTCTCTCAGGGGGTTGTAAATCTGTGGAATTCGCTGCCTCAGAGAGCTGTGGAAGCTGGGACATTGAATAAATTTAAGACAGAAATAAACAGTTTCTTAAACGATAAGGGAATAAAGGGTTATGGGGAGCGGGCAATGAAGTGAACCTGAGTCCATGATCGAATTAAATGGCGGAGCAAGCTCGAGAGGCCGTATGGCCTACTCCTGTTCCTATTTCTTGTTATGTAAGATTGGTCTTTCCTGACCGCTGGGCCTCTGTACCTGCCTCGGACTGGCACGGCTCTCTCGCGCCCTCTCCTGGCCCGCTGTATAATGTACGATTGCTGGTTGAGGGCCTTTCTTTAGTCTGCTCACCACATCCTCCCAACCTGACAGCCACCGACTCAATGCCCATTTTATTATATTGTTTGGATTGCCGGAAAGCACACAATGGTTTGTTCTGAGTTTTATGGATTCACTGAACATTGGACCCTATAGGTTCTCGTGAATGACTTGGACAGGTTTCATCATGACATGTAATCGACCAGTAAAACTGGAGCTGATGGTTTTTTTTAAACTGCCAGGCGAGGTTTCAGTGTCAACTCATTCTTGCCACTGGACCAAGACCTAACTCTATCAAGCCCATGTGGTGGCTGGTGTGCAACGGCACCACATGTTAAAAAATCCATGCAGAGGCATCTTCCACCCTTCAGCATGTGGTTCAGGACATGGAATATTAGGTCCTTCATTGAAACACTTGTGAACTCATTCCTTTTTGGCATGGTAGCAAGTCATCCTCGATACAAGGGACCGCCTATGATGATGATGATAGCCTTCCCTAAATGCATTACCTCACACTTCTCCAGATTGAATTCCATTTGCCACTGTTCTGCCCACCAGACCAATCCCTTGCTATCTTCTTTCAGTCTGCAGATTTCTTCTTCTTTATAACTGTACAGTCAATTTTTATAACACCTGCAATCTTTTTAATCATACCCCCGCCATTCACGTCTAAGTCATTGATATAAAACTCAAAAAGCAAGGGACCAAGTTCTGGGAGGATCATGGGGATGGAGGAGATTTCATAGATAGGGCAGGGGTGGCCATATGGAGGGATTTGAACATGAGAATGAGAATTTTATAATCTAGAGATTGCTGGACAGAGAGCCAATGTAGTTCAATGGACAGTGACGTGTGAAAGGGACTTGGTGCGAGTTAAGTTATGGGCAGCAGAGTTTGGGTGAGTAAGTTTTTGCAGGGAGCAAGATGGGAATCAGGACAGGACAACATTGGATTGGTCCCGCCTGGAAGGGACAAAAGCCTGGAAGATTTTAGTGGCAAAAGGGGCGGAGCATGGAGAGGGAGCTATGCTGTACCTGCTTTGGGAGTGTTTGATGGGACAGTGCAGAGGGAGTTTTGCTCTGTACCTAACCGGTGCTGTACCTGCCCTGGGAGTGTTTGATAGGATAGTGTGGCGGGTGGGAAGGAGGGAAAGAGGGCAGGAGGGAAGAAAGGAATGAAGGAAGGGAATGGGAGGGAAAAAAAATGAAGGAAAGCAGGAAAGAAATAAAGAAAGAAAGGCTCTTCATGTTTTTGTGAATGAGTTGAAAAGAACAGGTTGGTTTCTCACAACACCCAACCTCCTGTTCTCACTCCTTTACTCATTGAGAGAACAGCTTAAAATAAAAGATGTATCTTTCTGTATTTCTCCCATCCCCAGAATGCCCATGCTCACTGATCTCCTCCTCCTCCTCCTCCTCCTCCTCCTCCTCCTCTCCCCATCTCTTTCCCAGATGCGAGCTCAGAGTATCCGCTAGACTCCCGCCGCTGTCTCCAGATTTTTCAGGAAGGGCATGGAACTGAAGTGTGATGTCACGGGGCCCAGTAACCTTGACATGTCCTGGTACAGACAGGGCCCGGGGAGGGAGTGGGACTAAAGTGTGATGACACGGGTCCCAGTAACCCTGACATATCCTGGTACAGGCAGGACCCAGGGAGGAGCTGTAGTTGATGTTTTACTCACTAACTGTACCAAGTGTGAATCCAGAGGGGACAGTGGACAGTTTTACTGCCGAGCGACCGAGTGGCAACGAGTTGAAGCTTAAGTGCTCCAGCCTGTGGGCGGAGCAGTCAGCCATGTATTACTGTGGCTGGAGTCTGCACAGTGAGTCTAAGAGATGGAGGGGCTCGACACAAACCCCAGAGGGGCAGAGAGCACCTGTGGAACATAAAATCTCATGGTGCCTCGTCCTGTTGGGTTTATTCTGCAGAGCAAATGTGTTTTGACCAGAAGGGATATAAAATTAGATTTTAAAAAAGGCAATGGAAAAGGTGCAAAGAATGATTAAGTTAGATGTAGAGAAGAACGATAGAACGAAAGGAAGGTTAGAAAGGAAGATAGAAAGATCGATAGAAAGAATAAAAAGAATTGAAATAAATAAATTAAGAAAGATAGAAAGAATGATATGTAAGGAAAGAAGGCAGAGAAAAAAAGGATAGAAAGAATGAAAGACAAAGGAAGAAAGAAAGAAAGAACGAAAGAAGAAAGAAAGGGAGAAAGAATGTAAGAAACAAGGGAAGAATGATAGAAAGGAGGAGGCCATTCAGTTCCCTCGAGTCTGTTACTTAGGAACAGGAAAAGCTCATTAAGCCCCCTTGGGACCATATGCACAGGAACCAGAGGAGGCCCATTCAGCCCCTCAAGTCTGTCACCCGGGAACAGGAGGAGGCCCATTCAGCCCCTCGAGTCTGTTGCATAGAAATAGGAGAAGGCCCATTCATTCCCTCGAGCCTGTTACATCGGAACAAGAGGAGGTTATTCAGCCCCTCAAACCTGCTCTGCCAGCCATTGAGATCATGGTTGACGTGTTGATCTTCATTCTATCTGACCGCATTTGCACCATATCCCTTGATACCCTTACCAAACAAATATCTGTCAATCTCAGTCTCAAAGGCTCCAACTGACCCCAGCCTGAACAGACTGTTGAAGGAGAGTGTTCCATATTTACACTACCATTGTGTGAAGAAGTGTTTTTTGATGCAGCGCCTGAACGACCTAACTCTAATTTTAAGGTTATGCCCTCTTCTACTGGACCAGAAGTAGTAGTTTCTCTCTATCTACCCAATCAACTTATTTTAACATTAAAAAACTCAGTCAGTTCACCATCGAATCTTCTATACTTAAGGTAATATAGGCCAGGTTTTTGAAATCTGTCCTCATAATTTAACCCTCTGAGCCCCGGGTATTAGTCTGATGAATCTGCCCTGCACCCCTCCAAGTCTATTACATCTTTCCTGAGATGTGCTGTCCAGAACTCAGTACTCTAGATGGAGGCTAACTAAGGCTTCATATGCCACAAGCAAAACGTCTTGCCCATTGTATTCCAGATTCCTCGAGATAAAGGACAACATTCCTTTAGCCTGTTTGATTTCTTTTTTCCCTGTTTACCGGCATTTAGTAATTTATTTACCTGAGCACTTAAAAGCCCTTCCTCCTCCACAGTTCCTAGCTTCCCACTATTTAGAAAATACTCTGATCTATCTTTATTAGGTCCAAAGTGGATGACCTCGCTCTTGCCCACATTAAATTCCTCCTTCTGCTGTTTTGACCGCTCACTTAATCGCTCTATGATTCCTTCGCTGCAATATGTCTTAATGCAATTATATAGGGCTCTGGTGAGATCACACCTGGAGCATTGTGGACAGTTTTGGTCTCCTTACCTAAGGAAAGACATACTTAAGAACATAAGAATTAGGAGCAGGAGTAGGCCATTCGAACCCTCGATCCTGCTCCACCATTCAATGAGATCATGGCTGATTTTCTACCTCAACTCCACTTTCCTGCATTGTCCCCATATCCCTGGATTCCCTTAATATTCAAAAATATATCGATCTCTATCTTGAAGGTACTAAAAGACAAGAGCCTCCACAGCTCTGGGATAGAGAATTCCAAAGATTCACCATCCTGAGTAAAGAAGTTTCTCCTCATCTCAGTCCTGATTGGAAGACCCCTTATCCTGAGACTGTGACCCCTGGTTCTAGACTCCCCAGCCAGAAGAAACATCCACCTTGCATCTACCCTGTCAAGCCCTGTAAAAATGTTGTATGCTTTAATGAGATCAGCTCTCATTCTTCTAAACTATAGAGAATATAGGCCTAGTCTACTCAATCACTCCTCAGAGGACAATCCACTCATGCCAGGAATCAGTCTGGTGCATTTCCTCTATGTTAAGTATACCCTTCGGTAAGACCAAAACTGTACACAATACTCCAGGTGCAGTCTCACCAGGGCCCTATAAAGTTGCAATAAGAGGTCTTTACTCTTGTACGCAAATCCTCCTGCAATAAAGACCAACATACTATTTCCTTTCTTAATTGTACCTGCATGTTAACTTTCAGTGATTCGTGTACAAGGACACCCAGGTCCCTCTGAACACCAACATTTCCCAATCTCTCGCCATTTAAAAAATACTCTGCTTTTCTATTTTTCCTACAAAAGTGAATAACTTCACATTTCTCTGCATTATATTCCATTTGCCATGTTCTTGTCCATTCACGTAGCCTGTCTATATCCCCTTGAAGCCTCTTTGTACCCTCCTCACAACTTGCATTCCCACCTAGCTTTGTATCATCAGCAAACTTGGATATATAACATTTAGTCCTCTCATCTAAATCACTGATATATATTGTGAATAGCTGTGGCCCAAGCATCGATCCTTGTGGTACCCCACTAGTTATAGCCTGACAACCTGAAAATGACCCGTTTATTCCTACTCTCTGTTTTATGTCCATTTACCAATCCTCAATCCATGCTAGTATGTTATCCCCAATCCCATGAGCCCTAATTTTGTTCAATAACCTTGTGTGGCACCTTATCGAAAGTCATTGCTTTTCTACCATCATACCTTTTAATGGAGTTTCCCAATCTACCTTAACCAACTCTCCCCTCATACCTACATCGTTTCCTTGGTTTAGATTTTAGAGCTTAGTTTCAGATTTAACTAAGTCACTTTCAAATTTAATGTAAAATTCTATCATATTATGGTCACTCTTGCCTTTGGGCCCTTTTACTACAAGGTTATTAATTAATCCTTTCTTATTGCACAATACTAGATCTAAGATCTCTCGTTTGTTCCTCAACATACTGATCTAGAAAACCACCTTGTATACCGTCCATTAATTCGTCCTCCACACTATTACTGCAAATTTGGTTTGCCCAGTCTATATGCAGATTAAAGTCCCCCATGATTATTGTATTAACTTTGTTACAAGCACCTCTAATTTCCTGATTCATACTGTGCCCTACAGTACCACTACGGTTTGGGGGCCTATAAACAACTCCCACCAATGTTTTCAGCTCCTTGCTGTTTCTTAGCTCCACCCAAACTGATTCTACTTCTGGATTTCCCGAGCTAAGATCCTTTCCCTCTGCTGTCTTTATCCCATCCTTTATTATCAGGGCTACCCCTCCTTTTCCATTTGGCTATCTCTTCTAAAAGTTGCATATCCTGGAATATTTAGTTCCCAACTGTGGTCACTTTGCAACCATGTCTCTGTAATGGCTATTAAATCAAACCTATTAATTTCTATCTGTGCTATTAATTCGTCTATTCCGTTGTGAATATTTCACGCATTCAGATATAGTGTCTTTAGATTCAACTTTTTTCTATTTTTCTCCGATGTCACCTTAGTAAGTAATGCCCTATTACCTTTGTTACTCTCTCTGTCCCTTCCTGACCCACTCTGCTTATTGCTACCCAAAACTCTGCTCTGCACTAGAGCCTTGACATTTCTCTTGCTGCCTTTTCTCCGTATCTAAACCATGCTTATACTTTCCTGAATTCTCCCCCCACCCACTTCATTAGCTTAAAGCTCTGTGTAATGCCCTAGTTATTTGATTTGCCAGGACACTGGTTCCAGCCCAGATCAAGTGGAGCCCATCCCAACGGAACAGCTCCCCCTTTGCCCAGTACTGGTGCCAGTGCCCCATAAAGAACACCTCTGCCTCCCACACCACTCTGAGCCACACATTTAACATTCTAATCTGCTTATTCCTGTAACAATTGGTGTGGCTCAGGTAACAATCCAGAGATTATTACTTTTGAGGTTCAGTTTTTTCATTTGGACTCCAACTCCTCAAACTCTTTCAGCAGAACCCCATTCCTAGTTTTATCTATGTCATTCATTCCTACATGGCCCATGAAAACTGGATCCTCTCCTTCCCATTCTGTTGGGGCTCAAATTTCCATATTGCCGATTTTTAGCGGTGATGAAGAGTTACGGTCG
Source organism: Pristiophorus japonicus (assembly GCF_044704955.1). Taxonomy (NCBI): domain Eukaryota; kingdom Metazoa; phylum Chordata; class Chondrichthyes; family Pristiophoridae; genus Pristiophorus; species Pristiophorus japonicus. The sequence goes on from NW_027254290.1 coordinate 96,991, forward strand.
ATTTTTTTGTGCCCGATTACGACAAAAAAAAGTTGCAACTTTTGCCGTTTTAAATTTTGAATTTGGCGCGATGCAGATTGTCCTAAAGCTCTGTCGGTGGAGCCTAAGATCTGAGCTGAAAAATGGAGGCAGCCTTCTGTACATGCACCAAAAACAAATCCCCTTTTCCACATGACGAGTGTGCCTGCGCTTGCACAGTACACTTCCTGGTCTGCATTCAGCCGTTTTTAAACAGACAATTGTGTGTGAGAACTTGCTTGTGAGGAGAAAAATCAGAGCTGCAATATGGGATCAGGGGACAAGGACCAAGAATTTCCTACCAGAAGAAGTCGAAGCCTTGGTTTCTGTCATTGTGGGCCGATGGCACGAGCTTCAGAACAAAGGTCAAGTTAAAATAAAGCCAAAAGAAATGAACAAATGCTGGGACAAAGTTGCAGAAGATTTCTGTGGAATAGTGACCACCCTGATGACCAGCTGGCAGTGCAGAAAGTGGCAGGACCTTGGCCAAGCAATTGGTGTAAGTAATATTTTCATTTATGCACTGGAATTACAATTGTAAGCGTGACCATGTGTGTGTGCCACCCACCACAGCAGACAGACCTCTCTCTAAAGTTATTTTTGTCTTTGTAGAGGAAGGTGGCACATAACAGAGAGCAAAATCGAACTGGAGGAGGTCCGGCAAATCTGCACCCACTGACACCCCTGGAAGCGAGGGTCGCTGGTATGATTGGTGCTGGCTCTAGAAGGTCAACAAGCTGGGCCAAGACACCAGAGAGAGGGTACGTCCTGCAAATTCCACAGTCTGGCTTGGTGAAATGTTGAGTACTGCACGGGTTAGCCAGGCTTCAGTTCATGGGATATACTCTGTCAGCAACGCTTCAGTTTATGCAACATGCTTTCATTCATCGTGCTCCTTCAAATGAGCCTGCGCTGTGTGAGCCTACTCATGCCACCCTGCCCTCTCTCCTGCTACTAACCCATTGTCTTGTCTGTTATATTTTGCAGAAGTTGCACCCATCCCTGAGGAAGCACAACCTGATGCCGCAGATCATTCAGACACAGAGGAGCCTGAACATGATCATGTCTTTCATGCCTAGCTTCCAGAGGAAGAGCAGGACGAGGATGAGCAGGGGGGCGAGGGGGGACGGGGAAGCCCCCAATCGTGACACTGTCACACTGAATCTGGAGGAGGTAGTACCACCCATTGATGTGCCAGCCCCTTTCCAGACTACTACGAGTGATGTGACATTTCATGGTGTCCCACATTGAGAGGTTGTGGGTCCCAGTGAGTTACAACAAGCCACACCCAGGATGAGGAGGGGAAGGAGAGCTCGACAGTGCTCTCCTGAAATGCAGGATGCAACAGACGTGGTTCAGACATGGCAATGAGTAGGGAGTGCATTGATATTACCCGATCACGCCTGGAAACCATCAGTGGGGTGGGTGATGAGATAGCGGGACTGTCGGCAGAAGTAACAGCACTCTAGCGCGAAATGGGAACACTGTCGGGGCATATTAGGGAGGGAATGTCACAGGTAGTTGATACGCTTTTGAGGCGGATTAGGGAGGGGATATCGGAGGTAGCTGCTGCAGTATAGGAACACACCCAGGCTGTCATTGCCCCGCGGCAATTGACAGAATCAACTGCTGCCACTCCCATTCCAAACTCCAGACCAACCTCAGGCAGTGTGTCGGTTCATCCACAGGCCGAGGAAGAGCTGAAGAGACCCAAGTCGGGCCTTCCACATTGCTGTCTGTCCATCCCCACCAACAGGAAATGCACATTCCCCAAGATGCTCGAAAAAAACAGCTTGGTACCAGCGGGAGAATGCCTGCACCACCACCTCCAGCCAAGGGTGGAGTCAACAAGGGCAAGTCTTAGAATAAGGGGGAGGAGAGATGGCTGCAGCTAAAGTTTGTTTGCTGCTGTTGTTATTCTTATGTTATTGTTATTTAACTGATCTCAATTGAAAAGTTTTTTCTAAGTGATGTAAATTTACAAGTGATCTTAACTGAAAAGTTTAAAATTTGATACAAAAATATTTTTATTAAAGTTAAGTACAAGTGTAAACATTTTTAACGAATGTAATTCTTTTTTCAATTAAAGCAGAATCACTAACATTACTTCTTCAATTAACACAACACAACATTATGGAACATGTCCAAACAGTAAACATGGTCAATTATGAAACGTGCTGCTGAGCCTTCATGTAGCAAAGGGTTCAAGGATTAGCTGCTGACGGAAGGTTCGAGCAATAGTAAAAGGTGCACGGTACCCACCCCCACCGTCATCCTGGGGGTTGAGGTACTTGCATGGTTTCCTCCACCTCCTCCTCGTATCAGCCTGTTCGTCATCATCCTCATCCCCTCTCGCCTGAGGTGGCTCTTCTACTTCCAGTTGCTGTTGCCTCATGATGGCCAAGTTGTGCAGCATGCAGCACATGACAGTGAACTGACTGACAGTCTCAGGGACATATTACAGGTAACCTCCAGTGATCCAGGCATCGGAAACGCTGCTTCAGTATGCCAATGGTCCTTTCAATGACGCTGCACGTTGTTATGTGGGATATGTAGTGACGCTCGGCTTCTGTCCGGGTTATGCATGGGGTGGTGGGGTGAGGGTGATCAGGCAGGTGACGAGGCCGTACCCTTTGCCCCCAGCAGCCAGCTCTGCCCTTGTGGCTGCTGCTGAAAAATGGCAGATATAGCGCTCTCACGCAGCAGGAAGCTGCTCCCTGGGCATCTGGGCAACTGCCATGATGAGCTGGGTGTTCAGTGAGTGGAACCCTTTTCTGTTCCTGTACATCACGGAATCATCCAAAGGTGCTCGCAAGGTGATGTGTGTACAGTCAATGCAACCCTGTACCTTGGGGAAACCAGCAATCCTGGAGAAGCCCACAGCCCTGTCACGCATTGCCTGGGCGGTCATGGGAAACTTGATGTAGTCGTTCCTGCAGGCATACAGTGCAGCAGTCACCTGCTGAATGCAGATGTGTTGGATGTTGAGAGATGGAGCATACATTCCCAGTTGATGCCAGAGCCAGAGACATAGAAGGCAAGTGCTGCAGTAACCTTCACTTCTACAGGCTTCGAGGCTGCAGGTTTGCCTTGATTAATTCGCAGATCTGTTATGACCTTCCTTTCGAAAATGCAGCCTTCTGATGCAGTCTGCCTCACTCAGGTGCAGGTATAAATGCCTCTCTCTCTCTCTCTCTCTCTATACCCGATTTGGGTAAGGCCTCCTGGCCATCATCCGCCGTGCTCTCTGGTTCCTGATGTGATGCCGTCGTATCAATCGTCTCCTCTGCATCACCATGATGCAGAAGGCTATTACTAAGTAAGGCATTATTAATATTGCCCACATTATTTGTTCTAAGTTTGAAATGCAATGAAAATAGTAGCAGAAAGCACTCACACCTTCTTCCCTCTAAGATTGAAGCCCTAGTCATGGACCACACCCTGGTCTGCGCATGCACAACACGAGGCTCGGTTTCTACGGCGATGCAACGCTCACAAGGCAGACATTTGGGACACAAAATATACATTATAATAATGACTGGGGGCAATATTTAATATTTTTCATTGTTGCTGTGCAAAGAAATGTTTCTGTGCCGTCTCCGATGCTCACCGGGCTCGAGGCACACAGGGTCGGAACATCGGCCGGCAGCATCGATCCCTTGGTCGGACACAGGAGCTTAGGGCTCGGCTTCTACCCCTCGGGCTTCTTTTGAAGCTGAGTGCCAAGCTCCTGTGTCCGGCCAAGGGAGCGATGCTGCCGGCCGGCACTCTGACCCTCGAGCCCGGTGAGAAGAGGTTCAGTGGTGAGGTGGAACTTGGTCAAAAGTCACAATTTCCATTTAGACATTCAAATAAATGTAGTTTCTCCCTTTTCATTCTCCAAAAATGAACATGTATCATGCATTAATGCCTCCTTCACTCCCTCCAAAACCTCGGCTAAAAACAATGGCGTCTTATCTGCGCCGATTTTGTTATGTGACTGATTTTGTTAAAAGCCCAGAAGGTTTTTCAGCGCGGTCCAATACGTCATCTTAAAAGAAATCGTGGTTGGCCAAACTCGCTTAAATGGCAAGAAATGGTACAGCCGGCAGGTTACGCCCCCAGTGACATCAAAAAATCGTAGCATTTAAAAAAAAATCGTACCCAAGTGATTTACGATGGCGCAGAAACTTTGGGGAGATTTTAGTTTGCTCAAAAAAAACAGTGGACGCCAAAAAAACAGCACAGAATGGTGGGGAAAATTGAGCCCCAAGTTCTGACTCTGAGCTGCCCCAGGGAGGGCGCAATGTGAGATGTCCCTGTGGGGGTGCAGTATGTTCAGTATCTGGCCCTGAGCTGCCCCAGGGAGGGGGCAGTGTGTGATGTCCCTGTGGGGGTGCAGTATGTTCAGTGTCTGACCCTGAGCTGCCCCAGGGAGGGGGGCAATGTGAGATGTCCCTGTGGGGTGCAGTATGTTCAGTGTCTGACGCTGAGCTGCCCTCATTCCTCCTGCTCTAGGGGGCAGTCACTCTCCTCTCAGTCAGAGTTAGTTGGAGGGACAGCGTCATCTACTGGACACCGGCGGTATTTCAAGGCACATCATCTCCGGCTCCATCCCAGAGAAATCCCAAACCAATCTGCAGATTCAATTCATTTTATCAATGGTTCAAGAACTTTTAGCTCTATTTGTTGCAGTTTTCAGTATTTGAAGAAAACCATTTAAACAGTGAAATATGGATGCAAACAAAATCAACATTATTTTTACCTGACCCTTTTCCCGTTGATTAATTGGTCAAATATCCAGAATATTAAACTCCAGTCCAGTTATAGGGGGAATCAGTATTTGCAGAAAGAAACCCCAACTGTCAGAATGGACACGATTCAGGCTGGAATAAAAGTAGAATCCAATCCTTCCAGTCACTTGTGAACTCGCTGGTGTGTCAGCAGGTTGGATGAGGTTGTGAATCCCTTCCCACACACGGAGCAGGTGAACGGTCTCTCCCCAGTGTGAATTCGCTGGTGTGTTAGCAGGTTAGATGAGGTTGTGAATCCCTTCCCACACATGGAGCAGGTGAACGGTCTCTCCCCAGTGTGAACTCGCTGGTGTGTTAGCAGGTTGGATGAGGTAGTGAATCCCTTCCCACACTCAGAGCAGGTGAACGGCCTCTCCCCAGTGTGAACTCGTTGGTGAGTTAGAAGGTTGGATAAACAAGCGAATCCCTTCCCACACTCAGAACAAGTGAATGGCCTCTCCCCAGTGTGAACTCGCTGGTGTATCAGCTGGTTGGATGAACAAGTGAAGCCCTCCCCACACTTGGAGCAGGTGAACGGCCTCTCCCCGGTGTGAACGCGCTGGTGTACCAGCAGGTTGCATTTCAAAGTGAATCCCTTCCCACACACTGAGCAGGTGAATGGCCGCTCCCCAGTGTGACTGCGCCGATGAACTACTAGATCAGACGGGTAATTGAATCTCTTTCCACAGTTCCCACATTCCCACGGTTTATCCGTGGTGCGAGTGTCCTTGTGTCTCTCCAGGTTGGATGATAAGTTGAAGCCTCGTCCACACACAGAACACGTGTACGGTTTCTCCCCGCTGTGAATGGTGCGATGTTTTTTCAGTCTGTGTAACTGGTTACAGCTCTTTCCACAGGCAGTGCACTGGAACACTCTCACTCGGGTGTGTGTGCTTTGATGCTTTTCCAGTCACACTGATGTTTGAAATCTGTTCCCACAGACAGAACAGACAAACATTTCTCCTTCAATATTCAAAGGCCGATGATATTCAGGTCCTGATGAATCAAGTGATTCAGTCAGATCTTGACATGATGTTTGGTTTGAGTTTCCTGTCTGCAAATGCTACCCTTCGAATACCCTGGAAAAGGAGTTTACAAAAATAATTACGTCAAGTACAGGACAGAAATTCAGAACAGACAATTCTAGATTCCATGGAACATTCTTTCCTCTCGTTCCTCCAGAACTGTAAATCCCTGTCCCATACACTCTCCGTACTCACTGTTCTGAAATTCGAACACATTGCACGTCTTAAGACAGCATATCCGCCACTCCCAGTTTTCACCACCAACTCTGTCTGGGTTCAGTTCTACACTCACTGGTTCCCCTCCCTCTCCTCCCCTGAAGGTGCTGACACTGGCTGGGTTCAGTTCTACACTCACTGGTTCCCCTCCCTCCCCTGAAGGTGCTGACTCTGGCTGGGTTCGGTTCTACACGCACTGGTTCCCCTCCCTCTCCTCCCCTGAAGGTGCTGACTCTGGCTGGGTTCTGTTCTACACTCACTGGTTCCCCCCCTCCCCTGAAGTCGGCATCTCAATGCCCGGCCCACAATTGTGACTGAATTACTGCCGATAAAAGGGAATTATTGATCTACATCACCATTAATCTATACCTATATATCCGACCAGAGTGAAGGGGGAATAGGAGGCAGCAGCTGCTGACGGGGTGATTTGGAGATTAGATTTAAAGGGAGGGAGTGAGAGTGAGATTGAGCCGAGCGAGGTAGCGGCTGGAGTCCAGCACAGCCGGAGAGAGGGCGATAAAGCCCCGAAGCTGCAAACACCGGTAGTTCAGGTTATTATTCCCAGTTTGTGGCGTACACCAATTGTTTATGAAGCCTCCCTGTCCATCTGTCGGACTGCAAGAGCAAGATTGATTATCAAAGATGTTATCTTGCTATTATGTAGGCCCTGAGCTGGCTAAACAGAAGGTATGCTTAAAACTGCACATACGCATACAGCCACAAGATGACCACTCGTTGAAGGTATGCTTAAAACTGCACGTACACAAGATGACCACTCGTTGACCTCACGCGCAAGGGTGCAAGATAATCTAAGGCGAGTGACACTTGGAAGGAGGGAACAAATGGGTATTTGATCATGCGTTGGTACAACCAATCACGTCATTGTTAAGGTCTGTCCATGTGCTAAACCCTGTATAATTAAGGTGCAATTTGAACAGCTCATTGGAGGTCCTTTCTCAGGGGCTGAGAAGTGAGATGCTCCCCCTTCACATCTTGGAATTAAAGTCATTGAAACTTATCCAAGGTGTTCGTCTGTTGAATCTGGGCTTGTTGAGAGGAGAAGGGCGATTCTCCCCATCAACTGGCGTAGTTTTGCAGGATACAGTCTCGCTCGCCCGAAAATGATGTTGGAGTGAGTACGTTTTAAATACCACCTACAAGTTAGAGCTGTTACACTCTTTACGGGAAAGGAGGAAACCTGTAGAAAGAACAAATAAATGAGCCACGGGGAGGATGAAGACCAAGGAATAAGTATGACTTGGGGTATGAGTCGGCTCTAACACGGTCACAACTGGGGTGCAGTACTAACGAACAAGTATCGGTCAGGAGACGCGATGGAGGTACAAGAGTAGCCCACTAAGGGAAAGGTAGCCCCTTAGCAATCTTAGAAATGGCCGGCGAATATGACTGGGGACCCGAGGGATCTATAGGGAAAATGCTAGCAGATAAAAACATGAAACTAATTGAGGGAATGAAGAAAAAGGAATGGCAACCAGACGACTCACTGGAGAGGCAGGCAAAATGGTGGGAGTGCCAGCCAAGAAATAAAGGGGACCTGGCTCATATAGTAGTATTAGCTGCTATCGAGAACAAAATAAAGAGATGGAACGAAAGGGTCAGGTAATATAGGAAAGATGTGATTGCACTGGAAAGGGTGCAGAGGAGATTTACAAGAATGTTGCCTGGACTGGAGAATTTTGGCTGTGCAGAAAGCTTCGAGAGGCTGGGTCTCTTTTCTTTGGAATAGAGGAGGCCTGAGGGGAGACTTTATTGAGGTGTATAAAATTAGGTGGGGCCTAGATAGAGTGATAGGAAGATCCTGTTTCTTTTGGCAGAGAGGTCAACAACCAGAGAGCATAGGTTTAAAGTAACTGAAGGGAGGTTTAGAGGAGATGTGATAGGGATCAGAAATTGAAAATTGATTTAAGGAATAATGGATAAATAGTTATGACTGAATCAAAAGGAGAAAAGGGAAGATCATGTTTCTTCCTTACTGTTCGTGTTTTCCTTTGATGTTTCAGTAAAGTTTTAGAAAACATGTGCGATTGTTCCTTTGTTTGGCTGTGGCCCCTCCCCCTTTTCAAAGTGGCATTGGTAAGTTTAATATTGGAGTTACTGAGGTTAATTAACCTATTAAAAACCAGACTTTTATTATGGCCATGATCAAATTCTGGTTGATGTAAACTGTGTGAAGAGTCTTTAGTTCTGGACATAAGGCATTTCACATTAATGATTGGTATGGTTTAAAAAAAAATTCTGACCAATGTGTAACTGGGGAGAAAAGGATGAAATACTATTATGTGTAAAGATGTTTTTCTGAATGTTTATTTTGAGAATAAAAATGCAGAGACTTTATAAAAGTAACATTCTTAACTGGAGAGTTTAAACTGAAAAAGGCTGCAAGCTGAAGTCGACATTGATTAATGGTGTCTGTGTTTGTCAGCTTTCGAAACAAAGGAAGTTAACTCTTTCACAGGCAGCTGTGAACTGTTTTAACTCAGTGGGTGATACCTTTTGAATATTGGAAATCTTAATTTGAAGAGAATCACCAGAGATTCTGTGCGTTATTTTGTTTTAAGTAGATGACCATCGGAAAGAAGCGATGTTGTTTAAAGGGGTTAGTGGATTATTCCTGAGGGGTCAGGAGGGCACACCACTGTAACCGACTACATCTGAGAATAAATCTCAGAAGTGGGATTCGTCCTCTCCAGGGGAATGAGGAAGAAGGGATGCCGAATGGGATACCCCCACCTAATGAGGTACAGTATGATCCAAAGGGAAGTGGACAGGACACGGGAGCTGGAAAAATCTCCTCGGGTCCCAGATTTGGAACTACCTCCTGTCCACAGACATATCTCGCAAACCCCGCCAATCTCACAAAGTAGTAAGAGACATATCGTGAATGGTAGAAGTAAGGACAGACGAGGGTATAGGATAGGGGTACATTTACAGTGGCATGGTAATCATACCACTATAACCGTCCATTATATCAAGGACGGGAGCGCAGTTGTACAAGCAGTAGAGTTTTAAAAAAGACTCATCCAAAGGCTCCTTCTCCAACGAATAAACAGATTTGTGGGAAAAGCAAATTGTTCATCATAAACACATCCCAGGGCCAACGGTAATCTCAACTCAGGTGATATTGTACCATGATGTGCATCACAAAGTGGTACCTGTAATATTGAATCTTTGAACACAGACCTATTGTTGAGTGTTAATTTTAAATACTCCATACAATAGGCGTCACGAATAGGATCTGAAGCGGGCGGCGGACACCAGATGATGGAAGCCATGTCAAAGGCGTGAATACGTTTAAATTACCATGCAGTTAGGACAAAGGGCAGAAATCTGTCTGATGTCAGTTGCCGGAGAGATCCGAATCTGCAGGTCTGGCCGAGACTTCAAGTAGTCAGCGGAAGATCCCAGGTGAAACAATTGCGATCGGTTATATAGAAGCGTGTCTGTGTAACGTTACGATTGATAATTGATAAGTTTGCAAGTAACGGTCTCACTCGTGAGGAATAAGTAAGGGATGTACCGCTGACAACCTATAGCCATGGGAAGTGAGAAACACGAGTGGGGACCAGGGATCCCTGACACGTTACCTAGCAGACAAAAATTTAAAACTAATTGAAAATGATTAAACAAAATTGGAACCAGACGACCCACCCGCTGAACAAAGAAAATGGTGGGAGTCGGAAAAGAAACAAAAAGGAGGAAGCCCTCGTTTTAATCACTCACGCGTATTATCAATTAAGTAAATAGACCAGGCTATTGACTGAGAAAATGATGAAATAAACTGATAGTAGATGTGACGAAGATAGCATCCATCAGGACACATAAAAAGGAACAACTGCCAGCAGTCCCCATCAATTAGAAACAGTGGGATACACCCGAAGTCTGTTATAACTGCAACAGACTGACAAACATGGTGGAAATGTAGAGAGAGAGGCTCTTTGTAATGCAAGAAATGAGGGGTCGAAGTTAGTTGCTCCGGTGACTGTTTTTTTTTTTAAAAAGCAGGAAGCAATTCTAAAAGGAGATGTTTAGTGGGAATCCAAACCATGAAGTGTAGGCATATAGCAGCAAAAAGTGCTAAAAACTACAGAGGCAGCAGATTATAAAATAAACATTAAATGGTACGACACTGAAAAGTGTAGAGGAACAAAGGGGCCTTGGAGTATAGGTCCACAAACCCCTGAAGCTAGCAGGCTAGGTAGATAAGGTGATTAAGAAGGCATATGGAATACTTGCCTTTATTAGTCGAGGTATGGAATACAGGAGCAGAGACGTCAGACTTGAACTGTAGAAAACTCGAGTTGGGTTACCACATTACAGGAAAGGGATGGGTAGATATGCCGCCCCGGATTTTAATGAAATTAAGGGCAACCCAAAACCGGACCACCGGATTCACGCCATTCAAACTAATGACAAGAAGGGCAATGAGATTACCTGAGGTTCTAGTGACAGGGAGTGATGGCGTCGGACCCTACCGGGACCCAGTAAGGAGATTTGTGATGGAATTATGTAAACAATTACATGATCTGAAGGCACACGCCAGGGATCAGCAAGTGATCAAGGACTTGGAAACTGGCACCAAGGAACAAAAGGCTCAGATACCACAGGTTGGGAGCAAGGTAATGGTAAAAATAAACCCCAAAAAGCCAGGATTCTCACCAAAATGGACAGGCCCTCACCAGGTAATAATGGTAAGCGATGTGTGCGTGGCAATAGATGGAACCGGACGGTGGAAACATTGGACAGTTAGAACATTGTGTAACATGAGACCCTAACTGACCGGTGACATGTTGTGTTTTATAGGACCTTAGTCCTAGTAGGAGGAATACTGGGTAACCCCATCTTATACCATGACCCAGCAGTAAGTTGCCCAGACAGCTATCAAGGAAATATTTCCACTACAAACTCAATCTTTTGCGGAAAATGCCAAAGGGGGCGACTTGAAGTGGAATGGACAAGCCTGGATAAAGGACACTCATGGCAGAACCAATCATGGACATGCATGAATAGCATGAATGCAAGGAAATCCATGCAAGTGTGTGTGGGTAAGATGTAACCTCACCAGGGAGGCAGAGGGGACTACCCCCATACCCATCAGGGAATCACAATGCGGTAATGGTTCCTTATAGAGAATGTTCGTGTGTAAGATAGAGATCCCAACCACCACAAAAGCCCCAACCACAACGACCCCAGAACCCCCAAGATGCCCAAACATGACACGGGGCAAGCGGAGGGTTAGTAATAAAAAGAACTGAAGACAAAATCCATTTCAGGGTACGCCAAAGGGTAATTACGGTATTATTAAATCTAACGAACATAACTGTTCCACTGTTTTGCGGTAAGAAAACTATAAGCTTATATAAAAACCTAACCCCCATGAGCCCTCGAGGGGCCCGAATCCAAGTTATGAAGTTCAGCATAAAAAAGCTGAACAAAAACGGGAAAGGCGGGAGGAGAAAGAGGGGAATATTAGAAATGGTGAGAGCAGGATATGCGGTGGGTGTTGCGACAGTTAATACAATAGATCTTCAAACAATAGAAGAGCAGGTCATCATCCTCACACAGACCTTAAAAGGACTGCTGGAAAGGGGAGATAAGAAGAAAATGCAGGCCCAGCTAGGGGATGGGGTGGAATGGGAAATGCGACAGGTTGCCCATACATTGCGGTACCATGCAAAAACAATAAATTTGGTAAACCAGGCTGGACAAACTATGAGTAAAAGAATGGCAGCCGAGATAGCTTGTGCAGGATATGGGGCTTGAATGCTCAATGCGGTAGAACATAACCTAGAACAACTCCAGAATGGAGGAGTGCCGGATTGGATAATCAATGATGTATTTGCTGAATGGGCAAGAATGATACCCAAGCCTGTGAGGCCCGGAGGAATAGCCATGCCTGGGTCCCTTAGAACAGGTGTGTAACCTGACATCAGAATATAATAGGGTTTGTGTTATCAATACCACAATACGACGTGACAAAGGGAAACACATTGTACCAAGTAAGCAATGTAGGAGAAATAAGAAATCAGACCCGTGTGAGGTATCACAAATTGCACCAGTACATAATTAAAAAGGGAAACAATACCAAAGGTATCTATATTAATGATTGTTACAAGAATAATCAAGTTGTTTTATGCTGAGAGCACCCAGACCTCGATAACAACGACTGTGGATATGGCCAAACAGAAGGATGTGTGTTGAGTGTCACACCGCTAACACTGGACTCTGAAACGACCTCAGCCTCACTAGAAAAGAGAGGATGGAGTGTGAGCACCACGGCAGTCAACATGACTGTGGGGGGAGTTACCCACTGCCCTATCACGACCACCGACTTCTGTTTTGCGCCAAAATTCGTCGTCGATATTCAGGGAGATATCATATATCCGGAATTGAAAGGAGAGTCCGTCAATGGGACGGTGGTGGACACTATCAAAGCAGGGTATAAAGGTTTCGAGGAACCACAAGGACGACATATACCCAGACTTAGTGAAGAACAAACTAAGTTGGAACAGGACATCCATGAACAACAGCAGAAGTACATCATCCTGATGAAGAAGATTGACAAACTCCAGAAGGACACTAAAGAAATGTTGGCAAACCAACCCTGGTATGCCAGGCTTTGGAACTTTGAACTAAACATGCAGGTACACCCCTGGATAAGAATAATAACCCATGTATTGGTGATTGTGCAATGTGTGGTTTTAATGGTTGAATTATGTTGGAGATGTAAACGACTGGCGAGGAAAGCTATAGCTCAGGCCCCCATAAAAGCCTTAGAAGAAACTAAACCTTTATTATCTAAGGAAAAATCTGTAAAACAGGTAAGTGGTGTGTAAAGGAAGAGATACGAGAAGCCATCCGTAAGCAAGGGCTTGGCCACCCAGACGGACGGATTAAGCTGACAATATCACTTCCCCTTTGGATGAAATAATGAGGGGATGGCACATTGGCCTATCCTGGAGTATATAGCCAAGGGCCAAAAAGGGGGATTGCAAGAGCAAGATTGATTATCAAAGATGTTTTCTGGCTATTATGTAGGCCCTGAGCTGGCTAAACAGAAGGTATGCTTAAAACTGCACATACATGTAGAGCCACAAGATGACCACTTGTTGAAGGTATGCTTAAAACTGCACATACACAAGATGGCCACTCGTTGACCTCGGGCTCAAGGGAGCAATATAATATAAGGCGAGTGACACTTGGAAGGAGGGAACAAATGGGTATTTGATCATGCGTTGGTACAACCAATCACGTCACTGTTAAGGTCTGTCCATGTGCTAAACCCTGCATAATTAAGGTGCAATTTGAACAACTCATTGGAGATCCTTTCTCAGGGGCTGAGAAGTGAGATGCTCCCCCTTCACATGTTGGAATTAAAGTCATTGAAACTTATCCAAGGTGTTCGTCTGTTGAATCCGGGCTTGTTAAGAGAGAAGAAGGGCGATTCTCCCCATCACGGACCATTAGTGCCCTCTGCTCCACCGGCCCGCAACCACCTCTCCTGCTACAGATAATCCACCGACAGCAACTCAAATATTCATTTCAAAACTAAAATCCGAGGTTCCTGTTTGTTTCATGCTGTCTTGTAGCTAATTACATCTGGAGAGAGCAGAGTGGGAAGGCTGAAGGGATTTGCAGTGATCAGGATCAAATTGCAACCGGAGCGAGTGTGTGCCGGTGTAAACAATAAATTGAGTAGAAAAGGACCTGTTTGATGGGACAATGTAGAGGGAGCTTACCTCTGTATTTGAAACTGGAAACTATATAGAAATTATATCTCTAAGTTGAAACTGGCACAGGACAGAATGTGGAGAGCTCCAGTTCATACAATCACAGGACAGAGAGTGGAGAGCATCAGTTCATACAATCACAGGACAGAGAGTGGAGAGCACCAGTTCATACAATCACAGGACAGAATGTGGAGAGCTCCAGTTCATACAATCACAGGACAGAGAGTGGAGAGCATCAGTTCATACAATCACAGGACAGAGAGTGGAGAGCATCAGTTCATACAATCACAGGACAGAGAGTGGAGAGCATCAGTTCATACAATCACAGGACAGAGAGTGGAGAGCTCCAGTTCATACAATCACAGGACAGAGAGTGGAGCTCCAGTTCATACAATCACAGGACAGAGAGTGGAGAGCATCAGTTCATACAATCACAGGACAGAGAGTGGAGAGCATCAGTTCATACAATCACAGGACAGAGAGTGGAGAGCACCAGTTCATACAATCACAGGACAGAGAGTGGAGCTCCAGTTCATACAATCACAGGACAGAGAGTGGAGAGCATCAGTTCATACAATCACATGACAGAGAGTGGAGAGCTCCAGTTCATACAATCACAGGACAGAGAGTGGAGAGCATCAGTTCATACAATCACAGGACAGAGAGTGGAGAGCTCCAGTTCATACAATCACAGGACAGAGAGTGGAGAGCACCAGTTCATACAATCACAGGACAGAGAGTGGAGAGCTCCAGTTCATACAATCACAGGACAGAGAGTGGAGAGCTCCAGTTCATACAATCACAGGACAGAGAGTGGAGAGCTCCAGTTCATACAATCACAGGACAGAAGTTGGATCAATGGTCTTTGGAATGATTACTTCTCATTGTGTCTTTTGATCTACCCGAGAATTGATTTACTGATTTAATGAGACAGCTAGAGACTGATTTAACTTTTCAATTATTCAAATTCTGATTTTAAGTTTACTTATAATTAATCTATATATTAATCAATTTTGTTTCAATATAATTGATCTTGATTATACTGATTGTGCTATTGTAGAATCCCTATTGTAGTATTCCCTATTCACTGTGTAAACTGAGTTTTTTCCTCCCAGTGTCCAATTGCTGCCATTTTGGCTGCCGCTTTGGACCCGAGCCATTCCCTTCTATTTCCACTTCCTTCTCCTGCCACCGTCCCAGGCTCGACTCCCTTTGAGACAAGCCTGCAGCTTCCCTCTGTGCTCCTCTTGGCATCTGCCGAAGGGCCCACCGAGGCACTCGTCGCTGTCTCCTCACGAGCAACAACCCCAACTGTCCCATCCTCCTCTCACTGACCTTGTCCCCAGCTTGCCTGGGGGGGGGGGGGCTGACCTTGCCAATCTCCTCCCATCCAACTCATCCCTCCAATCCCTGACCCTGTGGATGCTGGCAGTGGGTCAGCCATCATCGATCCTCTCTGCATCTCCTTGCAGAATGTCCGTTCACTTGCGGACAAGGCCCTTGCCATCCATGAGCTTATTGTGGGTGATAGACATCATGGCCCTGACGGAAAGTTGGCTGAGGGATGATAGCACATTACCTTTAAAGGAAGCCGCCCCTCCCGGCTATACCTTCCACTACTTGCCCCGCCCAGACCGCCGTGGTGGTGGTGTGGTTCATCATCAAATCACACCTTGGTCTGTCCCCCTACTCCTCCAGCACTTTCTCCTCCTTTGAACATCTCACCTTATTTAAAATTCTTGTTCTCCACCACCATCCCAAGTATGATTAAAATGTTATCGCGGATATATCCTCACTGCTCTCCTCCCTCAGCCTCTGCACCGAGTGACTTCTCATCCTCGGTGATTTCAACATCCATCTCAATCTCCTGAGTGCACTACCCTCCTGTCCTCCCTTAATCTCTCCCTCCATGTGAACTCCTCAACCCATACTCACAGCCTCCCCCTTGACCTTGCCATTTCTCGTGGCCTCGATATTCCTACCGTGTCAATTACAGATAAGGCCATCTCTGACCATTACCTTGTATCGCTCTCCACCCACATCCCCCGTCACCCCACCCAAATCTACTTCCTTCTGCATCCTCCCCTGGAAAAAACTCTCTCCAAACTCTCTTATAGCTGCACTTATCAACTCCAAACTGTCCAGCCTTTGGCCCTCCTTTCACCATGACATTTCTGCAGCCACCGATCTGCTCACCCACACCCTCACTACCACCTTTGATGCCCTAGTCCCTATTATTACTCTCTCTCACCCTGGCCGTTCCCCCCGGTACAGCC
This sequence comes from Pristiophorus japonicus, assembly GCF_044704955.1. Classification (NCBI taxonomy): domain Eukaryota; kingdom Metazoa; phylum Chordata; class Chondrichthyes; family Pristiophoridae; genus Pristiophorus; species Pristiophorus japonicus. Next base: position 113,046 of record NW_027254290.1, read on the forward strand.
CTTATCTGCGCTCCCTCAAGTCCAAGGGGCACAGACCTGATCGGATGTGGTGGACAAGTGGTTTAGGTCATTCACCTCCAGATCTGGCTCGACCACATAAAGCATTATCGGGTCCTACTCTTGTCTGCAAAAACTGCTCACTGTTTTAGGATTATTCTGAAATGCAAAGCTAATCCCCAGCTACTATTCTCTACTGCTAACCGTCTCCTTAAACCCCTCTCCCCTGTCTCCACCACACTCACCTCCAACAAGTGTGAGGAGCTCATGGACTTATTTGCCTCAAAGATTGAGACCATCCGATCGTCTGCCTCTTCCAGTTGTTCCCTTCCTTCCCCGAGCCCACGGTGGCAAAGTTCCTGAGGTGTCCCCTTGCCTTAGTTCTAAACTCGCATCTTTCTCTAGTTTCTCTCTGATCTCCCCTCTTGACCTCTCCACGCTCATCTTGTCCGTGAGACCCACTTCCTGCTCCCTTGACCCTATTCCCAATAAACTGCTGATCACACAACTTCCTGTTCTAGCTCCCATGTTATCTGACATTGCTAACGGTTCTCTCTCCTCAGGTACTGTCCCCTTCATGGTCGACAGAGCAGTAGTGAAAGCCACCCTCCTATATGCTTTAGAGACAGACAGCAGGCACCTCAAGGCACTGGAGAAGTACCAACGTTGCCTGCGCAAGATCCTGCAAATCCATTGGCAGGAAAGGCACACCATCAGTGTTCTCACTCAGGCCAACATCCCCAGCATCGAGGCATTGACCACACTCAATCAGCTCCGATGGATGAGCCACATTGTCCGCATGGCCGATACTGGACTCCGAAACAAGCGCTCGACTCAGAGCTTCGACACGGTAAGCAAACCCAGGTGGGCAGAGGAAACACTGCAAGGGCACCCTTAAAACTTCCTTGAAAAAGTGCAACATCCCCACTGACAACTGGGAATCCCTGGCCGAAGACCGCTCAAAGTGGAGGAGAAGCATCCGGGAAGGCGCCGAACACAGAGTCTCTTCACGGAAGACAAGCGCAAACAGCAGAAGGAGCGCACGGCAACCCAAGCACTCCACCCACCCGTCCCTTCAACCAACGTCCATTCAACCACCATCTGTCCCACCTGTGACAGAGACTGTAGGTCCCGCATTGGACTATCAGTCACACGAGAACTCATTAATGTGGAAGCAAGTCATCCTCGACTCCGAGGGACTGCCGAAGAACTGTCCACCTCTCCTTCAAATCTGCGGTCATCACCCCTCTCCTCAAAAACAACCTGACTCCACTGTGCTGGTTAGCTACTGCCCCATCTCTAACTCCCTTTCTTCTCCACAGTCGTTGAATGTGTTGTCTCCTCCCAAATTCAAGCCCATCTTTCCCAGAACTCCTCGTTTGAATCCCTTCAATCTGATTTCTGCCCTTGCCACAGTACTGAAACTGCTCTAATCAAAGTCACAAATGACAGTCTTTGTGACTGTGACAAAGGTAAATTATCCCTCCTCATCCTGTCTGCAGCCTTTGACACAGTTGACCACTCCATCCTCCTCCAACGCCTCTCCAACATCGTCCAGCTGGGTGTGACTGCACTCGCCTGGTTCCATTCCTATCTATCTAATCATAACCAGAAAATCTCCTGCAATGGCTTCCCTTCCCGACCCCGCATCAGTACCTCTGGTGTCCCCCAAGGATCTATCCTTGGTCCCTCCTATTTCTCATCCATATGCTGCCCCTTGTTGATGTCATCCGAAAACACGGAGTCAGGTTCCACGTGTACGCTGATGACACCCAGCTCTACCTCTCCACCACTTCTCTCGACCCCTCCATGGTCTCTAAATTGTCAGACTGCTTGTCCAACATCCAGTACTGGATGAGCAGAAATGTTCTTCAATTAAATATTGTGAAGACCGAAGCCATTGTCTATGGTCCACGCCACAAACTGCGTTCCCCAGCCACCGACACCATCCCTCTCCCTAGCATCTATCTGAGGCTAAACCAGACTGTTCGCAACCTAGGCATCATATTTGATCTTGAAATTAGCTTCTAGCAACATATCTGCAGCATATTTAAATCCATCTATTGCCACCTCTAATATTGCCTGCATCTGCCCCTGTCTCAGCTCATCTGCTGCTGAAACCCTCATCCATGCCTTTGTTACCTCTAGACTGGACTACTCCAACGCACTCCTGAATGGTCTCCCACATTCTACCCTACGTAATCTTGAGGTAATCCACAACACGACTGCCCGTGTTTTAATTTGTATCAAGTCTCCGATCACTCATCACCTCCTTGCTCATGACCGACATTGGTTAAGCAACGCCTCGATTTCAAAATTCTCATCCTTGTTTAAAAATCCCTCCATGGCCTCACCCCTCCCTATCTCTAATCTCTTTCAGCCTCACAACACCACATGATGTCTGCATTCTTCAAAATCTGCCCTCTGGAGCATTCCTGATTAGAACTGTTCAACCATCGGCAGACGTGCCTTCAGCTGCCTGAGCCCTAAGCTCTGGAACTCCCTCCCTAAACCTCTCCATCTCTGGACATTTCTTATCTCCTTTAAGACTCTCCATAAAACCTCCCTCTTTGACCAAGCTTTTAGTCATCTGCTGTAATATGTTGTTATGTGGCTCAGTGCCAAATTTATTTTTTGTCTTATATCACAGTTGTGAAGCACCTTGGGACATTATACTACGTTAAAAGCATTATATAAATAAAAGTTGTTGTTGTTGATAGCAATGGGAGCTCATACAACCGGAGCTCCAATTATTATCAATGCGAATACTAGATGTTCATTGGTGGTCCAGGCCCACGTGATCCCAAGATACAAATACATACCTGGAAGAAATGTTCCTGTACGCTGCACTGCGAAACTAGGACTCCGACCGCAATCCTATGTTCCTCCAGGACCACCAGGTAATTTTGTTAAAAAAATTCCCGTCGGGGGCGTTCACCCAAAGGAAGCCTCCAACCACAATTTCCCCCCCAAAGAATGTGTTTAATTTCTCTGCCATTTCTTTATTCCCCAATATAATTTCTTCTGCCTCAGCCTGTAGGGGACCCACATTTACTTTTGTTAATCTTTTCCTTTTAAACATACGTATAGAAGCTTTTACAGTCTGTTTTTATGTCTGTTGCTAGTTTACTCTTATATTCTATTTTCCCTTTCTTTATCAGTTTCTTGGTCCTCCTTTGCTGAATTCTAAAATGCTCCCAATCCCCAGGCTTACTGCTCTTTTGGCAACATTATAACCCTGTTCCTTTGATCTAAAACTATCTTTAACTTCTCTCGTTAGCCACGATTGACCACCTTTCCTGTGGGGTTTGTGCGCCTCAAAGGAATGAATGTTTGTTGTAAATTATGTATTAATTCTTTAATGCGCACCATTGCTTATCTACCTTCATGCCTTTTAATGTAGTTTCCCAATCTACTTTAACCAACTCGCCCCTCATACCTAAAAAGATTGTTTGCTTAAATTTAAGATCCCAGTTTTGGATTTAACGAAATCACTTTCAAACTTAATGTAACATTCCATCATATTATGGTCATTCTTCCGTTACCAACACGTCCCATGTACAAATAAACAAAATAAACAAGACTCACTGTTAAAAGTTGTTGTTGTTAATAATCACAAATCACTTTTTACAAATCACTCCAGGGCCTCGCCCCTCCCGATCTCTGGAATCTGTTGCAGCCCACAAGATGTCTGCGCTCCTCAAATTCTGCCCTTTTGACCATCTCTGATTATAATCACTCCACCATCGGTGTCCGACCCTTCAGCTGCCTGGGCCCCGAGCTCTGGAACTCCCTCCCTAAACCTCTCCGCCTCTCTCCTACTTTCAGACCCTCCTTAAAACCTACCTCTTTGACCCAGCTTTTGGTCATCTGCCGCAATTTCTGCTTCTGTGGCTCGGTGACAAATGTATGTGTTGTGTCCTGTAACACTGCTGTGAAGCGCCTTGGGACGTTTAAGACTCTCTATAAAGAAAAATTATTAATAATACTGTCGGAGTGAGGGATTGACTGAGCTGCGAGTCCAGCACAGGCGCACTGCGAGCAGTCCCACCCCTCAGCTGTGACGTCACAGGTGATGTGGGCGGGGCTGTGACGTTTCCTGGTAACGGTTGAACGGCCGGAATTTTTGAAATCAGGAGCCACGTGACCCACGAGCTGCCCAGCGCTCCTTCATCACAGTGGGCGGGGCTCGGCGGTGCTGCCGGCTCCTATTAGTGAGAGTGGTGGCAATCCGTTTCGTGCAGCCAATAGACGGCCGGGAATTCGCTGAAGGTCATTAATTTATGCAGGAAGTCGCCCTGTCGCCCCAGTGCGCATGCTCGATGCAGCCCTCCCCACCCCCCAGTCCCCGGATACGGCGCAGTTTGCTGGAACCAGCAGTTGCACAATGTGGGGAACCGGGGGCAGCAGGGAACCGGACTGATGGTGGGCGGCTGGGGCTGGGGCCGGGGCCGGGGCCGGGGCCGGGGCCGAGCCCGAGCGCTCGGCCGGGGAGCGTGCGGTGAGTCTGTGAGGGAAAACACCGAACAGCCCCGGAGCTCAGGGTTTGGGGACATGCGGGAGATAGACTGAAACTTCCAGTGAGCTCAGACAGTGTGTAACCCGGGGGCCCAGTGAGATCAGACAGTGTGTAACCCGGGGGCCCAGTGAGATCAGACAGTGTGTAACCCGGGGGCCCGGTGAGATCAGACAGTATGTAACCCGGGGGACCAGTGAGATCAGACAGTGTGTAACCCGGGGGCCCAGTGAGATCAGACAGTGTGTAACCCGGGGGCCCAGTGAGATCAGACAGTGTGTAACCCGGGGGGCCCAGTGAGATCAGACATTGTGTAACCCGGGGGCCCAGTGAGCTCAGACATTGTGTAACCCGGGGGCCCAGTGAGCTCAGACAGTGTGTAACCCGGGGGCCCGGTGAGATCAGACAGTGTGTAACCCGGGGGCCCGGTGAGATCAGACAGTGTGTAACCCCAGGGCCCGGTGAGATCAGACAGTGTGTAACCCCAGGGCCCGGTGAGATCAGACAGTGTGTAACCCGGGGGCCCAGTGAGATCAGACAGTGTGTAACCCGGGGGCCCGGTGAGATCAGACAGTGTGTAACCCCAGGGCCCGGTGAGATCAGACAGTGTGTAACCCGGGGGCCCAGTGAGATCAGACAGTGTGTAACCCGGGGGCCCGGTGAGATCAGACAGTGTGTAACCCGGGGGCCCAGTGAGATCAGACAGTGTGTAACCCGGGGGCCCAGTGAGATCAGACAGTGTGTAACCCGGGGGCCCAGAGAGATCAGACAGTGTGTAACCCGGGGGCCCGGTGAGATCAGACAGTGTGTAACCCGGGGGCCCGGTGAGATCAGACAGTGTGTAACCCGGGGGGCCAGTGAGCTCAGACAGTGTGTAACCCGGGGGCCCGGTGAGGTCAGACAGTGTGTAACCCGGGGGCCCGGTGAGATCAGACAGTGTGTAACCCGGGGGCCCGGTGAGATCAGACAGTGTGTAATCCGGGGGCCCGGTGAGATCAGACAGTGTGTAACCCGGGGGCCCAGTGAGATCAGACAGCGTATAACCCGGGGGCCCAGTGAGATCAGACAGTGTGTAACCCGGGGAAAATTCTGGTGATTTTCTGTAAGTCCAGACGGGCGGGTCAGGAATCTTGAGGAATAGGATAAAATCAAACAGAAATACTGGACATATACTTTTCTGAAACATTGGAAAAACACTTTACATTCCACTTCACAACATTAATATTCTTCTAATTTTCTGCCCTGCCATAATTAGATCTCCCGGTCAATGGCGGAGTGATTGAGAAAGTTCCACAGCTGGAAGGAAACAGGGATTGTGGACTGAGGAACAACAGCAGGTGAACCAGCACAGGATTGTGAGATCACCAACCAGGGAGCCCCTTCCGATTGAAAGTGCTTCAATAGATCGACTGGGGAGAAAGGTAAGAGAAAGTGCCATTTACTCAGATACACACCGGTCCTGTAGACCGGTGTGTATCTGTACAAGGTAAGACAGGAAATGAGACTGGGAGAGTCTGACCACCGAGCACAATTATCCAGCATGAGGCCGTGCAATGGGATGTGAAGTGAGATCAGTTTCTGTCTCTAAACACAGTCACAGTGAATCTTGTGTGTGTTTTAGAGTAAAGGGCTTTGATCTAAGAGGTGACTCCAGTTTGAGGCAGAGACCAGCAGATGGACCCGTCTCTGTACATTCGGTGGGGCTGAACTCACACCGACACCATCAGATCTCAATGTTCAAATATTTCCCATCTGGTGAGAAAGCCATTGGAAAGATTGAACCGGAAGCATCATAGTCAATTCATTGATCACGATGCACAAACCAATCTGAAATACCAGCACTGCTTATCATCGACAGAATCAATTATTCAATCATGAATATTTGGAATTAACAGAAAATATGTTGATAAGTACTACTCTTGAAGCATTGATCACTCGAGGTGTGTAGTATTCGAATAAACAAACACAGATATATAGAGTTGCAATTTATTGATTGGCGTTGTACTTGACCCTGAGATGAGCTTCTGAACCCATATTCCATCAATCACCAAGTACGTTTACTTCCAGCTCCATAACATCGCTGGTCTCTGCCCCTTCCTCAGCTCATCTGCTCAAACCCTCATCCATGTCTCTGTTACCACTACATTGGACTATTCCATTGCTCTCCTGATCGGCCTCACACCTCGCATTCTCCGCAAGCTTAAGCTTATCAAAAACAATCCTTACTCAAGAACACAAATAGCAGCAGGCGTAGGCCATATGGCCCCCCCGTCTGCTCCACCATTCAGTAAGATCTCTATTTGATAGAGAATTTCAAAGATTCACAACTCTTAAGTGAAGAAATATCTCATCTCAGTCTTAAATGGCCAATCTCTTATCCTAATACTAGGACCCCTAGCTCTAGACTATCCAGCCTGTGTCAATTCTATGTTTCAATGATATCACCTTCCATTCTTCGAAACTCCAGAGAATATAGGCTTATTCGAATCAATCTGTCCTCAGCCCCCTCATCCCAACTTGTACCAATTTCCATTCACCCATCACCCCTGTGCTCACTGAACTACATTGGCTCCTGCTCCATCGATTTCAAAATGCTCATCCTTGTTTTGAAATCCGTCCAGGACCTTGCCCCTCCCAATTGCTGTAACCTCCTCTAGCCCTACAACCCTCAGAGATCTTTGCACTCCTCCAACTCTGGCCTCTTGAGCAGCCCCAATTTTCATCCCTCCAATATTGGTGGCCATACCTTCAGCTGCCGAGACCATAAGCTCTGGAATTCCCTCCTTAAACTTCTCCAGCTTCAAAATGCTCCTTAATACCTACCCTTTTGAACAAGCTTTTAATCCTGTGCTAATATTTCATTACGTGACTGGGTGTCAAATTCTGTTTGCTAACGGTCCTGTGAAGTGCCTTGGGACATTTTACTACGTTTAAGGTGTGATATAAATGCAATTTGTTGCTGATAACTGAAGATATTTTAAATTGTAATATAACGAAACTACAGGCATGGGAAATTGCAATAGATTGATAACTGCAGAGGAAGAGGATTGTTTTGTTGCTAACAGCGTGAATTATTTTAACATGAGGTGGCCCTTGCACATTAGCTACCACACGGGCTTGGCAAAGCAAGGTCTTGGTCCAATGGCAAGGGGATCCAAGACGACTGGACACCAGGCTTTGCTGCATGATTCCTCTGGCACTGACTCTCACTGGGGTACAGTTTCCTCTGGCACTAACTCACTAGGGTACAGTTTCCTCTGGCACTGACTCACTGGGGTACAGTTTCCTCTGGCACTGACTCACTGGGGTACAGTTTCCTCTGGCACTGACTCTCACTGGGGTACAGTTTCCTCTGGCACTGACTCTCACTGGGGTACAGTTTCCTCTGGCACTGACTCTCACTGGGGTACAGTTTCCTCTGGCACTGACTCTCACTGGGGTACAGTTTCCTCTGGCACTGACTCTCACTGGGGTACAGTTTCCTCTGGCACTGACTCTCACTGGGGTACAGTTTCCTCTGGCACTGACTCACTAGGGTACAGTTTCCTCTGGCACTGACTCACTGGGGTACAGTTTCCTCTGGCACTGACTCTCACTGGGGTACAGTTTCCTCTGGCACTGACTCTCACTGGGGTACAGTTTCCTCTGGCACTGACTCTCACTGGGGTACAGTTTCCTCTGGCACTGACTCACTGGGGTACAGTTTCCTCTGGCACTGACTCTCTCTGGAATATAGTTCCCTCTGGCACTGACTCTCAATGGGATACAGTTTCCTCTGGCACTGACTCACTGGGGTACAGTTTCCTCTGGCACTGACTCTCACTGGGATACAGTTTCCTCTGGCACTGACTCTCACTGGGATGCAGTTTCCTCTGACACAGATTACTGTGTATCTAATTCGTACTGTCCCTGCCCTGGGAGTGCTTGATGGGACAGTATAAAGGGAGCTTCGCTCTTTACTGAACCCGTGTTGTACCTGTCCTGTGATTGTTTGTTGGGACAGTGTAGAGGGAGCTTTGCTCTATCTAACCCGTGCTCTGCCTGCCCTGTGAGCTTTGATGGGTCACTGTAGGGGAAGCTTTTCTCTGAATCTAACCTGTATTCTACCTGCCCGAGTTGTATCTGATGAGACAGTGTAGAGAGAGGTTTACTCTGTATCTCATCATCATCATTGGCAGTCCCTTGAAACATAGAAAATAGGTGCAGGAGTAGGCCATTCGGCCCTTCGAGCCTGCACCACCATTCAATATGATCATGGCTGATCATGCAACTTCAGTACCCCATTCCTGCTTTCTCTCCATACTCCTTGATCCCTTTAGCCATAAGGGTCACATCTAACTCCCTTTTGAATATATCTAACGAACTGGCTTCAACAACTTTTTGTGGTGGAGAATTCCACAGGTTCACAATTCACTGAGTGAAGAAGTTTCTCCTCATCTCGGTCCTAAATGGCTTATCCTTCGACTGTGACCCCTGGTTCTGGACTTCTCCAACATCGGGAACATTCTTCCTGCATCTAATCTGTCCAATCCTATTAGAATGTTATATTTTTCTGTGAGATCCCCTCTCATTCTTCTAAATTCCAGTGAATATAAGCCTAGTCGATCCAGTCTTTCTTCATATGTCAGTCCTGCCATCCCGGGAATCAGTCTGGTGAACCTTCGCTGCACTCCCTCAAGAGCAAGAATGTCCTTCCTCAGATTAGGATACCAAAACTGTACACAATATTCAAGGTGTTGCCTCACCAAGGCCCTGTACAATTGCAATAAGGCCTCCCTGCTTCTATACTCAAATCCTCTCGCTATGAAGGCCAACATGCCATTTACCTTCTTCACCGCCTGCTGTGCCTGTATGCCAACTTTCAATGACTGATGTACCATGACACCCAGGTCTCGTTGCACCTCCCCTTTTCCTAATCTGTTACCATTCAGATAATATTCTGCCTTCCTGTTTTTGCCACCAAAGTGGATAACCTCACATTTGCCTACATTATACTGCATCTGCCATGCATTTGCCCACTCACCTAACCTGTCCAAGTCACCCTGCAGCCTCTTAACATCCTCCTCACAGATCACACTGCCACCCAGCTTAGTGTCATCTGCAAACGAGGATGACTTGCTTCCACGCCAAAAAAGGATGAGTTCACAGGTGTTTCAATGAAGGACCTAATATTCCAGGTCCTGAACTACATCCTGAAGGGTGGAAGATGCCTGTGCGTGGCTCTTTTTAACGTGTGGCGGCCGTTGCACGCCAGCCACCACATGGGAAACTCTGTATCTAATCTGTGCTGTGCCTGCTCTGGCATTGTTTGATGGGATAGTGTTGATGGAGGTTTACTCTGTATCTAATCCGTGCTGTACCTGCCCTGGGAGTGTCTGATAGGACAGTGTAGATGGAGGTTTACTCTGTATCTAACCTGTACTGTAACTGCCTTGGGAGTGTTTGACTGGACAGTATAAATTGGGCTTTATGCTGTATCTAATGTGTACTGTACCCGCCTTGGAAGTATTTGATGGGACAGTGTAGAGGGAACTTTACGCTGTATCCAATCTGTGCTATACCAGTCCTGTGAGTGTTTGATGGGACAGTGTAGAGGGAGCTTTACTCTGTATCTAACCCGTGCTGTACCTGCCCTGCGAGTGTTTGAATAGACAGTGTAGAGGGAGCTTTGCTGTATATCTAACCAGTACTGTACCTGCTCTGGGAGTGTTTTTGGGACAGTGCAGAGGGAGCTTTACTCTGTACCTAACCTGTGTTGTACCTGCGCTGGGAGTGTTTGATGGGATAATTTAGAGAGAGGTTTACTGTGTATCTAACCTGTGCTAACCTAGCAAGTTGTGAAGAGGACGCAAAGAATCTACAAACGAATATAGATAGGCTAAGTGAGTGGGCAAAGCTTTGGCAGATGGAGTATAATGTGGGAAAATGTGAGGGTATCCATGTTAGTAGAAGTAATAAAAAAGCAAATTATTATTTAAATTGTGAGAGATTACAAAATGCGGTGGTACAGAGGGATCTGGGGGTCCTTGTACATGAAACACAAACATTTAGCATGCAGTTACTGCAATTAATTAGGAAGGCAAATGGAATGTTGGTCTTTATTGCAAGGGGGATGGAGTATAAAAGTAGGGAAGTCCTGCTGCAACTGTACATGGCGTTGGTAAGACCACAACTGGAGTACTGCGTACAGTTTTGGTCTCCTTATTTCAGGAAGGATATACTTGCACTGGAGGCAGTTCAGAGAAGGTTCACGAGGTTGATTGCTGAGATGAAGGGGTTGTCATAATGAGAAAGGTTGAGCAGGTTGGGACTGTACTCATTGGAGTTTAGAAAACGTAGAGGTGATCTTATTGAAACGTATAAGATTGTGAGGGGGCTTGACAGGGTAGATACAGAGAGGATGTTTCCCCACGTGGGGGAATCTAACACAGGGGGCATAGTTTCAGAATAAGGGGTCGCTCATTTAAAAGGGAAATGAGGAGGGATTTCTTCTCTGAGGGTTGTGAATCTTTGGAATTCGTTACCTTAGAGAGCTGTGGGGGCTGGGTCATTGAATGTATTTAACATGGGGATAGACAGATTTTTGAAAGATAAGGATTATGGGGAGTGGGCGGGGAAGTGGAGTTAAGGCCTGGATTTGATCAGCCATGATCTTATTGAATGGCGGAGCAGGCTCGAGGGGCCAAATGGCCTACTCTGCTCCTATTTCTTATGTTCCATACCTGCCCTTGGAGTATTTGATGGGATAGTGTAGAGGGAGACTTACTCTGTATCTAACCCATGCTGTACCTGCCCTGGGAATGTTTAATTGGACAGTGTAGAGGGAGTATTACTCTCTATCTAACCCATGCTGTACCTGCCCCGGGAGTTTTTGACAGTACAGTGTACAGAGAGCTTTATGCTGTATCTAATCAGTGCTGTACCTGCCCTGGTAGTGTCTGATGGGACAGTGTAGAGAGAACTTTACTCTCTGCATAACCCGTGCTGTACCTGCCTTGTAAGTGATTGATGGGACACTGCAGAGGGAGCTTTGCTCTGTATCTAACCCATGCTCTACCTACCCTGTGAGCTTTGATGGGTTGGTGTAGGGGGAGCTTTCCTCTGTGTCTAACCCGTACTCTACCTGCCCTAGTTATGTTTGATGGGACAGTGTAGAGGGAGCTTTAGGCTGTATGTAATCCGTGCTGTACCTATCCTGGGAGTGTTTGTTGGGACAGTGTAGAATGAGGTTTACTCTGTATCTAACCCGTGCTTTATCTGCCCTGTGAGTGTTTGATGGGACATTGTAGAGGGAGATTTACTCTGTATCCAACCAGTACTGTACCTGCCCTTGGGAGTGTCTGATGGGACAATATAGAGGGAGGTTTATTCTATTTAATCCGTGCTGTACCTGCCCTGCAAATATTTGGTGGGACAGTGTAGACAAAGCCTTACTCTGTTTCTGACCTGTGCTGTACCTGCTCTGGGAGTGTTTTTGGGACAGTGCAGAGGGAGCTTTAATCGGTACCTAACCCGTGCTGTAGCTGCCCTGAGAGTATTTGATGTGACAGTGTAGAGGCAACTTTACAATGTATCTAATCCATACTGTACCTGTCCTGGGCGTGTTTGATGGGCTAATGTAGACAGAGATTTGCCGTGTACTGAACCTGTGCTAACCTAGGAAGTTGTGAGAAGGACACAAAGAATCTACAAAGGGATATAGATGGGCTAAGTGAGTGGGCAAAAAATTGACAGATGGAGTATAATGTGGGAAAATGTGAGGTTATCCACTTTGGTAGGAAAAATAAAAAAGCAATTATTATTTAAATGGGGAGAGATTACAAAATGCGGTGGTACAGAGGGATCTGGGGGTCCTTGTACATTAAACACAAAAAGTTAGCATGCAGGTACAGCAAGTAATTAGGAACGCAAATGGAATGTTGTCCTTTAATGCAAGGGGGATGGAGTATAAAAGTAAGAAAGTCCTTCTACAACTGTACAGGTCGTTGGTAAGACCACACCTGGAGAACTGCGTGCAGTTTTGGTCTCCTTATTTAAGGAGGGGTATACTAACACTGGAGGCAGTTCAGAGAGGTTCACGAGGGGTTGATTACTGAGATGAAGGGATTGTCATATGAAAGAAGGTAAAGCAGGTTGGGCCTATACACATTGGAGTTTAGAAGACTTAGAGGTGATCTCATTGAAATGTATAAAATTTTAAGGGGGCTTGACATTGTAGATGCAGAGAGGATGTTTCCCCTCTTGGGGGAATGTAGAACTAGGGGACATAGTTTCAGAATAAGAGGTCACCTGTTTAAAACTGAAATGAGGAGGAATTTCTTATCTGAGTGTCGTGAATTTTTGGAATTCTCTACCTCAGAGAGCTGTGGAGGCTGGGTCATTGAATGTACTTAAGGCGGGGATAGAGACATTTTTGAATGATAAGGGAGTCAAGGGTTATGGAGAGCGGGAGGGGAAGTGGAGTTGAGGCCAGGATCAGATCAGCCATGAGCTTATTGAATGGCGGAGCAGGCTCGAGGGGCCAAATGGCCTACTCCTGCTCCTATTTCTTATGTTCTGTATCTATCCTTTGAGGTTTTGATGGGACAGTGGAGAGAGAGATTTGCTCTGTATCTAATCTGCTGTACCTGCCCTGGGAGTATTTGATGGGACAGTGTCGAGGGAGCTTGACTCTCTGCCTAACCCATTGCTGTACCTGCCTTGTGAGTGTTTGATGGGACAGTGTAGTGGGAGCTTTCCGCTATATCTAATCCGCGCTGTACCTGCCCTAGGAATGTTTGATGAGGCAGTTTAGAGGGAGATTTGTTCTGCATCTAACCCGTGCTGTACCTGCCCTGCCATTGTTTGATAGGGAAGTATAGAGGAAGCTTTACCCTCTGCCTAACCCCTGCTTTACCTGCCCTTGGAATGTTTGTTGGCCAGTGTAGAGGGATTTTTACTTTGCATCTAACCTGTGCTGTGCCGGCCCTGGGAGTATTTGATAGGACAGTGTAGAGGGAGCTTTACTGTGTATTAAGACCTGAGGTTGCAAGCCATCAGGTCCAGGGGACTTTTCCACCTTTCGTCCCATTATTTTACTGAGCATTTTTTCTTTAGTGATTGCTTTAAGTTTCCCCCTCGCTATAGCCCCTTGATTATCTATTATTGGGGTGATTTTAGTGTCTTCTACAGTGAAGACTGATACAAAATATTTGTTCCAAGTCTCTGCCATTTCCCTGTTCCCTATTATTAATTTCCCAGTCTCATCCTCTAAGGACCAACGTTTACTTTAGCTACCCTATCCTTTATACATACCTGTAGAAGCTCTTTTTATATTGCTTGCTAGTTTACTCTCATAATCTATCTTCCCTTTCTTTATTATTTCTTAAGTCATCATTTGCTGTTTTTAAAAACATTTGCCAATACTCTGGCCTCCCACTAACCTTGGTCACTTTGTATGCCATTGTTTTCAATTTGATCCCATCCTTTACTTCCTTCATTAACCACGGATAGTTCCCTCGTCGCTTAAAGTCTTTCCTTCTCACCAAAATATATTTGCTTGTGGCTCGAGTAGTAATCCAGAGATTATTGCCTTTGTGATTCTGCTTTTTAATTTAGCCCCTAGCTGCTCAAAATCCTCAGCAGAACTCCTTTCTTGTTCTGCCTATGTCATTGGTACGTGGACCACGACAACTGGATCTTCCCCCTCCTACTCCTATCCCTCTTCAGCCCAGAGGAGATGTCCTTAACCTTGGCACCGCGCAGGCATCACAGCCTTAAGGACTCACGCACTCGGCTGCAGAGAACAGTATCTATCTCCGAAACTATACTGTTTCCTACCACTGCAACATTTATTTTTACTCCCCCCACTTGAATGGCCTCCTGTACCACGGCGCTGTGGTCAGTTTGCTCATCCTCCCTGCAGTCCCTGCCCTCGTCCAAACAGGGAGCAAAAATCTCGTACCTGTTGGACAATTGCAAGGACTGAGGCTCCTCCATCACTACCTCCTGGGTCCCCACAGCTGCCTCACTCATAGTCACACCATCCTGTCCCTAACCATGGGCCAAAGTTGAATTGATGAATCTAAGGGGTGTGACTGCCTCCTGGAACACAAGGTCCAGGTAACTCTCCCCCTCCCTGATGTGTCGCAGTGTCTGCAGCTCGGACTCCAACTCATCAACGTGGAGCCGAAGTTCCTCGAGCAGCCAACACTTACTGCAGATGTGGTCACCGTGGACCTCAATGGGGTCAACCAGCTCCCACATGCAGCAGCAGTAACACATCGCCTGCCCTGCCATCTCGAATGTATTCAATTAATTCAGTTTTTACATTTTGAAAGTTTAGATTTTTAATCCTAGCTCTTAATTTAAACCAATGCCCAAGAAAAGAGAGAAAAACTGACCAACCAATCACTTGCCTGCTTTTCTGTGATGTCACACTTTGAATCTTTTTACTTCTTATCCTCCCAGGTCACGTGGTGCTGTTTCGGCTGTCTGCTCGGCTGACTCACGCCCTTTGTAGGCTTACCGCTGTTCCTGCTCTCGCGCCCTTTCCGAAGTCCCGCTGCTCGGCTGACTCACGCCCTTTGTAGGTTACCGCTGCTCCCGCTCTCGCGCCCTTTCCGAAGTCCCGCTGCTCGGCTGACTCATGTCCTTTGTAGGCTTACCGCGGCTCCCACTCTCGTCCCCTTTCCGAAGGGATGGGCATAAGTTGGGTTTTCCCCTCATATATTGGTTCTCTCAGCACCTGCTGCAGGCCCAGTCTGGCAGCTATGTCCTGCAGCACTCGGCCAGCTCGGTCAGTAGTGGTGCTACCGAGCCAGTCTTGATGGACATTGAAGTCCCCCACCCAGAGTACATTCTGTGCACCTTGCTACTCTCAGTGCTTCTTCTGAGTGATGTTCAACATGGAGGAGTACTGATTCATCAGCTGAGGGAGGGCGGTAGGTGGTCATCAGCAGGAGGTTTCCTTGACCTGAAGCCACGAGACTTCATGGGGTTCGGAGTCAATGTTGAGGACTCCCAGAGCCACACCCTCCCGACTGTATACTACTGTGCCGCCACCGGTGGGACAGGACATACCCAGGGATGGTGATGGAGGAGTCTGGGACATTGGCTGAAAGGTATGATTCTGTGAGTATGACTATGTCAGGCTGTTGCTTGACTAGTCTGGGACATCTCTTCCAATTTTGGCACAAGTCCCCAGATGTTGGTGAGAAAGACTGGGCTGGGTGTGCTGTTGTCGGGTCCGTAGCTGGTGCGGAGGTCGATGCCGAGTGGTCCGTCCGGTTTTATTCTTATTGTTTTTCGTAGCGGTGGATCAATTGATGAATCAATATGATCTTATTGAATGGTGGAGCAGGCTCGAGGGGCCAAAGGGCCTACTCCTGCTTCTAATTCTTATGTGCTTATACCCTAGCCCAGACCCTGTCTCTATATTAAGAGCAATGGTCCCCACACTGACCTGGGGACACCACTGTTTACATCCCTCCAGTCTGAAGAACATCCATTAAGCACTACTCTCTGTTTTCTGCCCTTTACCCAACTTCCTCTCCACGCGGCCCCACTCCCTTTAATACCATGAGCCTTAATTTGATCAACAAGCCTCCTGTCCGGCACCTTATCAAACACCTTTTGACAATCCATCCACTGCATTCACTACATCTATTGCATTTCCTTTTCTCACTGCACTGTGTTGTTTCCTGCAATAATCCCTGCTGTCTGTCCTGAATGAATCCATTTCATTACCAAATGTTACGACGTTTACTTCTGTAACCAGAATCCCCCGCGCAGGGGTAAAGCGCTCTATCAATAACACCAGGAGCCCAGACGTGGGACCGGGCTGTGCTCTGAGCAGGCGCAGTGCCAGTGGTGGAGGTGGTCTGAGGCGGAAGAGACGTTCCGCAAGTCAGTAGGAGCTTGTGGGCTCAGCGGAGGAATTGGACCCCTGGGTGGGATGGGCAGCTTCATAATCACCTGGTGTAGGCCTCAGGCACCTAATATGAACCGGCAGGACACATGTTTGACCTGCGGTGATGGACCCGACCGCTCGGGGTAACTAGCCGAATTCTTAGACACGATCAGCGTGCCTGCGTGGCCATCTTGGTACAGGAGCAGAGGGCGGGCGGGGCTTTAGGGTCCCAGTGATCTGGAGAGACAATCATTTCCTCATTTATTCTCAGTCTGCACAGTCAGGATGTAGAACTGAACCCCACCAGAGAAGAGGGAGTGAGAAAACTGCAGATGGAAGAAAGAAATGATGGAGGTGGTGCGATGAGTTTGGATTTCAGCACAGGGTGGAGGGAGAGTGTGTGGAACGGGAATTTACAGCTTTGGAGAACAAGAGAGGAAAGAATGTTCCAGAAAAAGTAGGATTGTCTGTCCTCAATTTCTATCCTGCACTTCCAGTGCTGACTTTTGTAAACACCTTTTACAGGATATTAGAAAAGGAGGATTTACAGACGGGAAACTAGAACCAATCATATCAAGATCTGACAGAGTCACTCGATTCACTTGAATATCATCAGCCTTTGAATGTGAAAGGAGAAATGTTTGTCTGTTCTGTCTGTGGGAAAAGATTTAAAACATCAGTGTAACTGGAAAAGCACCGAGACACACACCCGAGTGAGAGTGTTCCAGTGCACTGACTGTGGAAAGAGCTTTGACCAGTTACACAGCCTGAAAAAACATCACACCATTCACAGCGGGGAGAAACCATACACGTGTTCTGTGTGTGGACGAGGCTTCAACTGATCGTCCAACCTGGAGAGACACATGGACACCCGCACCATGGAGAAAATGTGGGGACTGTGGGAAGGGATTCAATTGTCCCTCTGCGCTGGAAACTCATCGACGCAGTCACACCGGGGAGAGGCCATTCACCTGCCCCGGGTGTGGGAAGGGATTCACTCGTACATCCAACCTCACTGAACACCAGCGAGTTCACACTGGGGAGAGGTCGTTCACCTGCACTGTGTGTGGGAAGGAATTCACTTATTCATCCAGCCTGCTGGCACACCAGTGAATTCACACTGGGGAGAGACCGTTCACCTGCTCCGTGTGTGAGAAAGGATTCACTTGTTCATCCAGCCTGGTGAGACACCAGCGTGTTCACACTGGGGAGAGGCCGTTTACCTCTCCCGTATGTGGGAAGAAATTCACTGCATCTTCACACCTCATTAAACACAAGCGAGTTCACACTGGGGAGAGACCGTTCGTCTGTCCCGTATGTGGGAAACGGTTTGCTAAATCATCTCATCATCTGAGTCACCAGCGAGCTCACACAGGAGAGAGGCCGTTCATCTGCTCTGTGTGTGGAAAGGGATTCACTAATTCATTCGAGATTCATGCTCACCAGCGTATTCATACCGGGGAGAGACCTTTTACCTGTTCTGTGTGTGGGAAGGCATTCACTCGTTCATCCCACCTCACTGAACACCAACTTGTTCACACCAGTAAGAGACCGTTTAAATGTTCTGACTGTGAAAGGAGCTATAAAAGCAGAAATGATCTGATGAAACACCAACGCACTCACACTGGGGAGAGGCCGTTCATCTGCTCCGAGTGTGGGAAGGGCTTCACTCTTTCATCCAACCTGCTGACACACCAACGCATTCACACTGGGGAGAGGCCATTCATCTGCTCCGAGTGTGGGAAGGGCTTCACTCGTTTATCCAACCTTCAGTTACACCAGCGAGTTCACAAGTGACTGCAGGGGTTGGATTCTGCTTTTATTGTTGCCGTTAATCACATCCAGGACTGAACCCTGTTCACTTGGACAGTTGGAGTTTGTTGCTGCTGGTGTAATTAATCCCTATAACTGGGCTGGAGTTTAATTTTCTGGATATCATAGAATCATAGAATGGTTACAGCACAGAAGGAGGCCTTTCGGACCGTCGAGTCCGTGCCGGCTCTCTGCAAGTCCCACTCCCCACCCTTTCCCCGTGGCCCTGCAAATGTTTTATTTCTGGTACTTATCCAATGCCCTTTTTGAAAGCCACGATTGAATCTGCCTCCACCAGCCTTTCAGGCCGTGCATTCCAGATCCTAACCACTCGCTGCTTAAAACAAAGTTTTTTCTCATGTCGCCTTTGGTTGTTTTGCCAATCACCTTGAATCTGTGTCCTCTGGTTCTCAATCCTTCCGCCAATGGGAATATTTTCTCTCTACTCTGTCCAGACCCCTCATGATTTTCGAGCACCTCTATCAAATTCCTCTCAACCTTCTCTGTTCTAAGAAGAACAACCCCAGCTTCACCAGTCTATCCATGTAACTGAAGTCCCTCATCCCTGGAATCATTCTTGTAAATCTTTTCTGCACCCTCTGTCAAACAACAATCAAATAAATCAGCTTTGTTTCCTACATACACTGAGTCGATTCCTTGATTTCTCCAAGAGGAGACTAATTGATGTCCTGTTATCGACTGTTCCTTTTCTCCTTTGTATTTATAAAGTGCCTTTCACGGCCTCTGTTTTAGTGATGTTGGTTGAGGGATAAACGTTAGCCAGGACACCAGAGAGATTTCTTCGAAATAACGTCATGGAATCTTTTATGCCCACTTGAGAGGTCAGATGGTTCTGATTCTCAGAAGATCAAGATGTAGAATCAGTATGGGTGGAGATAAGAAATAATAAGGGAAAGAAGTCACTGGTGGGAGTAGCCTATCAGGACAGCATATAAATCAAGAAATAATGGAGGCTTATAAGAAAGGTACTGCAATAAGCATAGACGATTTAAATCTTTATATTGATTGGATATATCAATATAAAGATTAGGTAGCCTTGAGGAAGAGTTCATAGTGTATTCGGGATGTTTTCTTAGAACAATGCGCTGTGGAACCAACCAGAGAGCAGACTATTTTAGAATTGGTAATGTGTAATGCGACTGGGATTAATTCATGATCTCATAGTAAAGGATCCTCTTGGGAAGAGTGATCATAGTATGGTAGAATTCCAAATTCGGTTTGAGGGTGAGAAACTTGGGTCTCAAAATAGTGCCCTGAAAAATAAAGGCAATTACAAAGGAAGGGTAAGACAGTAGATAAGGAGTGGCAGACATTTAAGGAGCTATTTCATAACTCAGCAAAGGTATATTCCAATGAGAAAGAAAGACTCTAAGAAGGATGAACCATCCATGGCTAACTAAGAAGTAAAGGGTGGTATCAAATGGAAAACAAAGGCATACAATGTTGCGAAGATTAATGAAAGGCCAGAAGATTGGGAACTTTTTAGAAAATAGCAAAGGACAATGAGAAAAAAAAAGTGAATAGATTGAGAGTAAACTAGCAAGAAATATAAAAACAGACAGTAAGAGCTTCTACAGATATATAAAATGGAAGAGAGTAGCTAAGTTGGTCCCTTAGAAGAGGAGACTGGGGAATTAATAATGGGAAACAAGGAAATGGCAGAGAATTTAAATAAATATTTTGTATCGGTCTTCGCTGTAAAAGACACTGAAAGCATCCCAATAATAATCAAGGGGCTATTGGGAGGGGAGAACTTAAAACAATCACTATTGCTAGGGAAAAAAGGTACTAGGCAAACTAATGGGACTAAAGGTGGACAAGTCCCCTGGTCCTAATAGCCTGCATCCTAGGGTCTTAAAAGAAATGGCTGCAGAGATGGTGGCCACATTGGTTGTAATCTACCAAAAATCCCTGGATTCTGGAGAGGTCCCAGCAGATTGGAAAATAGCAAATGTAATTCCCCTATTTAAGAATGGAGGGAGACAGAAAGCGGGAAACTGTAGACCAGTTAGACTAACATGTCATTGGGAAAATGCTGGAGTCCATTATTTAGAAAATCATAATGCAGTCAAGCAGAGTCAGCATGGTTTTATGAAAGGGAAATCATGTTTGACAAATTTGATGGAGTTCTTTGAGGATGTAATGAACAGGGTGGATAAAGGGGAACCAGTAGATGTCGTGTATTTGGATTTTCAGAAGGCATTCGATAAGGTGCCACATAAAAGATTACTGCACAAGATAAAAGCTCACGGGATTGGGGGTAATATATTAGCATGGATAGAGGATTGGCTAACAAACAGAAAACAGAGAGTAGGGATAAATGGGTCATTTTCAGGCTGGCAAACTGTAACAAGTGGGGTGCCACAGTGATCAGTGCTGGGGCCTCAACTATTTACAATCTATATTAATGACTTGGATGAAGGGACCGATTGAATGTAGCTAAACATGCTGATGATACAAAGATAAGTGGGAAAGCAAGTTGTGAGGAAGACGCAAATAATCTACAAAGGGACATAGATCAGCTCAGTGAGTGGGCAAAAGTTTGGCAGATGGAGTATAATGTGGGAAAATGTGAGGAAAAATAAAAAAGCAAATTATTATTTAAATGGGGAGAGATTAGAAAATGCTGCAATACAGAGGGGTCCTTGTACACGATAGCATGCAGGTACAGCGTAATTAAGAAGGCAAATGGAATGTTGGCCTTTATTGCAAGGGAGATGCAGTATAAAAGTAGGGAAGTCACTGTTGGTGAGACCACACCTGGAGTACTGCGTACAGTTTTAATCATCTTATTTAAGGAAGGATATACTTGCATTGGGGGCAGTTCAGAGGAGGTTCACGAGGTTGATTCCTGAGATGAAAGGGTTGTCATGAAGAAAGATTGAGCAGGTAGGGCCTATATTCATTGGAGTTTAGAAGAATGAGAGGTGATCTTATTGAAACATATAAGATTCTGAGAGGGCTTGACAGGATAGACGCAGAGAGGATGTTTCCCCCTGTGGAGGAATCTAACACTAGGGGGCATAGTTTCAGAATAAGGGATCGCTCATTTAAAAGGGAAATCAGGAGCAATTTCTTCTGAATCTTTGGAATTCGCTACCTCAGAGAGCTGTAGAAGCTGGGTCATTAAATATGTTTAAGGTGGAGATAGACAGATTTTTGAACGATAAGGAAGTCGAGGGTTATGAGGAGTGGGCAGGGAAGTGGAGTTGAAGGCAAGATCAGATCAGATCAGCCATGATCATTAAATGATGGAGCAGATTCGAGGGGCTAAATGGCCTACTCCTGCTCCTATTTCTTATGCTCTTATGGGGCCTCATGTGAAAGACGGCACCCCTGACAGTGCAGCGCTCCATCTGCACTGCATTGGAATGTCGGCTTTGATTTTATGCTCCATGCTCTGGGAGTGGACTTGAACCCACAACCTACTGACTCAGAGACTACCACTGAGCCACGACTAACACCGCATTGCTCGGGATTATTTGAGTTCTCTTGCCGTCTGTTACGCCCACGGACAAGTCCGAGCTCCCCATACCTTCAAGAGCGTCTCTCCTAGCCTTGCGATCAGAGAATCATAGAAATTTACAGCACAGAAGGAGGCCATTCAGCCCATCATGTCCGTGCTTGCTGACAAAGAGCTTTCCAGCCTGATCCCACTTTCCAGCTCTTGGATCGTAGCCTTGTAGGTTACGGCACTTCAAGTGCATATCCAAGTACTTTTTAAATGCTATGAGGGTTTCTGCCTCTACCACTCTTTCAGGCAGTGAGTTTCAGACCCCCACCAACCTTGGTGAAAATATTTCCCCTCAAATCCCCACTAAATCTCCTACCACTTACTTTAAATCTATGCCCCCTGGTTATTCAACCCTCTGCTGGGGGAAATAGGTCCTTCCTATCTGCTCTATCTAGGCCCCTCATAATTTTATACACCTCAATTAGGTCTCCTAAGCCTCCTCTGTTCCAAAGAAAACAACCCCAGCCTATCCAATCTTTCCTCATAGCTAAAATTCTCCAGTCCAGGCAACATCCTCGTAAATTTCCTCTATCCTCTCTGGGGCAGTCACATCTTTCCTGTACTGTGGTGACCAGAACTGCACGCAGTACTCTAACTGTGGCCTAAGTAGTTTTTTATACAGTTCAAGCATAACCTCCCTAATCTTCTATTCTATGCCTCGGCTAATAAAGGCAAGTATCCCGTATGCCTTCTTAACCACCTTATCTACCTGTCCTGCTACCTTCTAGAATCTGTGGACATGCACTCCAAGGTCCCTTTGTCCCTCTACACTTCTCAGTGTCCTACCATTTATTGTGTATTCGATTTCCTTGATAGCCCTCCCCAAATGCATTACCTCACACTTCTCCGGATTGAGTTCCATTTGACACTGTTCTGCCCACCTGACCAGTCCATTGATACCTTCCTGCAGTCTACCGCTTCTTCATTATCAAGCACAGGGCCAATTTTTGTATCATCTGCAAACTTCTTAATCATACCTCCTACATTCAAGTCCAAATCATTGATTATATATATATCACAAAAAGCAGGGGACCAAGTACTGAGCCCTGCGGAAGCCCACTGGAAACTGCCCTGGGAGGGTGTAGAAGGAGATTTACTCTGTATCTAAACCAAGCTGTAGTTGGCCTGGGAGTGTTTGATGGGGA
Source organism: Pristiophorus japonicus (assembly GCF_044704955.1). Lineage (NCBI taxonomy): Eukaryota > Metazoa > Chordata > Chondrichthyes > Pristiophoridae > Pristiophorus > Pristiophorus japonicus. Next base: position 135,941 of record NW_027254290.1, read on the forward strand.
GTATAAAGGGAGCTTTACTCTCGATATGTCGAGGGAACTTAACTCTATACCTTGCCCGTGCTATATATGACCTGGAAATGTTTGATGGGACAGTGCAGAGGGAGCATTACTTTGTCACTAACCCGTGTTGTCTATGCCCTGGGAGTGTTTGAAGGGTCAGTGTGGAGGGAGCTTTACTCTGTATCTAATCCGTGCTGTACTACATGTCTTATTACATTAATATACTTGCAGAATTGGCATATAATGAATTTCAACACTGATAAATGTGAGGTATTGCATTTTGGTAACAGAAATAAGGAGGTCACATATTAGTTGGAAAACCAGAATCTAAATGGGGCAGAAGAGCAAAGTAATCTCGGAATACAAATGCAAAAATCACCAAAAGTAGCGACGTAGGTTAATAAGGCCGTTAAAAAGAGTAAACCAAGCACTCGGGTTTATTTCCAGGGGGATTGAATTGAAAAGTAGCTAAGTTATGCTGAACTTGTATCGAACCTTGGTTAGACCACATTTGGAGTACTGTGTACAATTGTGATCTTTATATTATAAAAAGGATATAGAGGAATTGGCGAGATTGGAAATTAGATTTACAATTATGATACCAGAAATGTGAGGTTATGCCTATTAGGAAAGGATGAACAGGCTGGGTCTCTTCCTCTTGAAAAGAGAAGGTGACTTTTAAAAAAAAAATGTGTTCATGGGATGTGGGCTTCGCTGGCAAGGCCAGCATTTATTACCTATCTCTAATTGCCCTTGAGAAGATGGTTGTGAGCCACCTTCTTGAACCGCTGCAGTCCGTGTGATGGAGCGGCGAGGTCAGGGCGAAGGAGCGGCGAGAGATTGTAGAGGGATATGACCGGGGCCCAGGAGAGGTGTGAGTTTGGCGACCAGAAGAGGCGAGAGCCCAGGGGCAGCACGGGCCGTCCACACTGCGATATATGTGCGCATTAGGTCCGTGCAGCAGAGCTGGTCTCCAGTCGTTTTGGTTAATCCTTGCCACTGGACCAAGACCTAGCTCTGTCAAGCCCGTGTGGTGGCTGGTGTGCAACGGTCTCCACACGCTAAAAGAAATCTACGCACAGGCATCTTCCACTCTTCAACATGTAGTACGGGACCTGGAATTTTAGGTCCTTCATTGAAACACCTGTGAACTTTTTGACGTGGAAGCAAGTCATCCTCGATTCGAGGGACTGCCTATGATGATGATGAGGGAGGGAGTGCCAGGATTTTGACCCAGCGACGAAGGAACGGTGATATTCTTACATATAAGGATAGTGTGTGACTTGGAGGGGAACGTGCTGGTGGTGGTGTTCCCATGTGCTTGCTGCCCTTGTCCTTCTAGATGGTAGAGGTCGAGGGTTTGGGAAGGGCTGCCGAAGAAGCACTCTCATATCTCCACCTGTTTCTTTCTCAATTTCTCTCTCTTCCCCCACCTTGTTCTCTCTCTCTCTAATTCACATTTGCTCTATTAAGAACATAAGAAATAGGAGCAGGAGTAGGCCATTTTGCCCCTTGAGCCTGCTCCGCCATTCAATAAGATCTCTACCTCTCTCATTTCTCTCTGCCTCACTGTCTCTCACTCTTTCCACCTTTCTCTTCTCTGCTTCTCTGTTCCTCTTTCTGCTATGCTCTCAGTCTACCTCTCTCCACCTCTTTCACCCATCTCTCTTCTCTCTGCCCCATTCTCTTCTCCCTTGCCATCCCGGCCAATACCTTCTCTTTCTTTCCTTTCTTTCTCTGCCTCATTCTGTCTCTCCCACTTCCCCTTTTGGATTTAAGTCTCTCTGTCTCACTTACTTTGCTGTCTGTTTGATCTCACTCTGTCCAGCTCTCTCTCCCTTCCGTGTCAATCTTTGTCTCACTCATTTGCTCTCTCTCCCTTCGTGCGGATTGGAAGGTACCAAATATAACCCCACTATTTAAGAAAGGAGGGAGAGAGAAAACAAAGAACCACAGATCAGTTAGCCTGACATCAGTAGTAAAGAAAATGCTCGATTCTATTATAAGGATGTGGTAACAGGGCACTATTAAAAATAATAACAGGATTGGGCAGAGTCAATACGGATTTATAAAACTGAAATCATGTTTGACAAATCTGTTAGCGTTTTTTGAGGTGGTAACTAGCAGAACAGATAAGGGGGAAACTAGTGGATGTGGTGTATTTGGATTTTCAGAAGGCATTCGACAAGAGATAATTAAACAAAATTAGAGCTCATAAGATTGGGGGTAATATACTCACATGGATTGAGGATTGGTTATAAAATCATAAAATAGTAAAGGACAATATAAGCTTAAACCAGAGTGAGTAATAGAATAGGTTAGATTATAATGTGTGATGTTTATATCTATAATTATGAAACTATAAGAAATAACTAACAGCAGGCAGGGGAGTTTAGGGATAATCAGAAAATTGCTGAAGAAAAGTAACTGCTGGGAACCAGGGAAAGTGTCCTTGTAAATCACAGATTAGAGAAGTTCCAGCTGTCTTTTCCCAGCTTCCTGCCAAAACCCAGCAGAGAAGACAAAGAAGAGTCAGGTGCCAGAGATGGATCACTGCAGGGTATAAAAGTGAGGGGAGACTGATGTAAGGGGGCAGTCGGGACTGGAGACACCGGAGATCAAGCTCAGGGCGCCCGAGGTTCCATCCAGCGGGCTGACCTTGTGTCATTTACTGTGGACACGAGCATGGATTGAGGATTGGTTAATGGACAGAAAACAGAGTCGGAATAAACGGGTAATTTTCGGGTTGGCAGGCTGTAACTAGTGGAGTGGTACGGTAAGGATCAGGGCTTGGGCCCCAGCTATTCACAATCTATATCATTGATTTGGATGATATCCAAGTTTGCTGATGATACAAAGCTAGGTGGGAATGTAATTGTGAGGATGATGCAAAATGCAAAGAAACTTCAAAGGGATATAGATGGACTAAGTGAGTGGGCAAGAAGATGGAAAATGGAATATAATGTGAAGTTATCCACTTTGGTAGGAAAAATAGAAAAGCAGAGTAGTTTGTAAATGCAGAAAGATTGGAAAATGCTGTTGTTCAGAGGGTCCTGGGTGTCCATGTATATGAATCACTGAAAGTTAACCTGCAGGTACAGGAAGCAATTAAGAAAGCAAATGGTATGTTGACCTTTATTATAAAAGGATTTGAGTATAAGAGTAAAGATGTCTTACTGCAATTACATACTGCCCTGGTGAGACCCCATTTGAAGTATTGTGTACAGTTTTGATCTCCTTGCCTAAGAAAGGATATACTTGCCATTGAGGAATGGAGGTTCACCAGACTGATTCCTGGGATGGGGGATTGTCCTATGAAGAGAGATTGAGTAGATTAGGCCTATATTCTCTGTAGTTTAGAAGAATGAGAGGTGATCTAATTGAAACATACACAATTCTTAAAGGGCTTGACAGGGTAGATGCAGGAAGGATATTTCCTCTGGCTGGGAGTCTGGAACCAGGAGTCACAATCTCAGAATAAGTGTCGGCCATTTAGGACTGAGATGAAGATAAATTTCTTCACTCAGAGGATGGTGAATCTTTGGAAGTCTCTCCCCCAAAGGGCTATGGATGCTCAGTGTTTGAGTATATTCAAGGCAGCTTGATACATTTTTGAATATTAAGGGGTGAAGGGATATGAGGAAAGTGGAGTTGAGGTAGAAGATCAGCTATGATATTATTGAATGGTGGATCAGGCTCGAGGGGCCGAATGGCCTGCTCCTATTTTTTGTGTTCTTATAACATAAGTGAATTGGAGTCACTGTTAATCTAGTGGAAAACTTGCTTTAGGTTCTAACCTCTGCTGCACCTGACACAGTTGACTACTCCATCCTCCTCCAACGCCTCTCCATCAATGTCCAGCTAGGTGGGACTGCACTCGCCTGGTTCCATTCTTGCCTATCTAATCATAGCCAGAAAATATCGTGCAATGGCTTCTCTTCCCACTCCTGCATTGTTACCTCTGGTGTCCCCTAAAGATCTGTCCTTGTTTCCCTCTTATTTCTCATCTATATGCTGCCCCTTGGAGATATCATCTGAAAACACAGAGTCAGTTTCTACATGTACGCTGACGATACCCAGCTCTACCTCTCCACCACTTGTCTTGACCCCTGCTTGGTATCTAAATTGTCAGATTGCTTGTCCGACATCCAGTACTGGATGAGCAGAAATTTTCTCCAATTAACTATTGGGAAGACCGAAGCCATTATCTTTGGTCCCCGCCACAAACTGCGTTCCCTAACCACTGACTCCATCCCTCTCCTTAGCATCAATCTGAGGGTGAACAAAACTGTTCACAATCTAGGTGTCATATTTGACCCTGAAATGAGTTTCCAGCCACATATCCATGGCATAACTAAAACCACCTTTTTCCACCTCCATAACATTACCCACCTCCGCTCCTGCCTCAGCTCTTGTGCTGCTGAAACCCTCATCCATGCCTTTGTTATCTCTAGACTTGACTACTCCAACTCACTCCTGGCCGGTCTCCCACATTCCTCACTACGTAAATTTGAAGTCATCCAAATCTCAGCCCCCCATGTACTAACCCGCATCAAGTCAAGATCACCCATCACTCCTGTGCTTTCTGACCTACATTGGCTCCCAGTTAAACAAAGCCTCGATTTCAAAATTCTCATCCTTGTTTACAAATCATTCCATGGTCTCGCTCCTCCCTATCTCTCTAATCTTTTTCAGCCTCACAACTCCACAAGATATCTTGCTCCTCAAATTCTGGCCTCTTGAACATCCCTCATTATAACTGCTCAACCACCATTTTCCAATCCTCTCTGGCTTTAGATATGGTGCTGGAGGACTACTAATGTGGTACTTTTGTTTAAGAAGGGTGAAAGGGATAGACCGAGTAATTACAAACCAGTCAGCCCAACATCAGTGGTAGGAGAATTATTGGAAAAAATCCTGAAGGACAGGATAAATCTTCACTTAGAAAGACACGGCTTAATCAAGGACAGTCAGCACGGATTTGTTAAGGAAAGGTCGTGTCTAACTAATTTGATTGCATTTTTCGAGGAGGTAACCAGGAGGGTGGATGAGGGCCAAGCGCGTATGATGTAGTGTATATATCTTTTAGCAAAGCTTTTCATGATAGTCCCACATGGCAGTTTGGTCACGAAAGTAAAAGCCCATGAGATCCAGGGCAAAGTGGCAAGTTGGATCCAAAATTGGCTCAGAGGCAGGACGCAAAGGGTAATGGTTGATGGATGTTTTTGTGACTGGAAGGATGTTTCCAGTGGGGTTCCGCAGGGCTCAGTACTAGGTCCCTTGCTTTTTGTGATATACTTGAATATAGACTTGAATATAGGGAGTATGATTAGGAATTTTGCAGATGATACTAAAATCGGCTGTGTGGTTGATAATGAAGAAAGCTGAGGACTGCAGGAAGATATCAATCAACTGGTCAAAACAGTGGCAAATGGAATTTAATCCAGAGAAGTGTGAGGTAATGCATGTGGGGAAGGCTAACAAGGAAAGGGAATACACATTAAATGGTCGGACACTGAGAAGTGTAGAGGAACAAAGGGACCTTGGAGTGCATGTCCACAGATCCCTGAAAGTAGCAGTACAGGTAGATAAGGTGGTTAAGAATGCATACGGAATGCTTGCCTTTATTAGCCGAGGCACAGAATACAAGAGCAGGGGGTTATGCTTGAACTGTTTTTTTTTTTAAAAAAGCTGAGTACTGTGTGCAGTTCTGGTCACCACATTACAGGAAGGACATGATTGCACTGGAGAGGGTACAGAGGAGATTTATGAGGCTGTTGCCGGGAGTGGAGAATCTTGGCTATGAGGACAGATTGGATAGGCTGGATTTGTTTTCCTTGGAACAGAGGAGGCTGAGAGGAGACCCCATTGAGGTGTATAAAATTATGAGGGCCTAGATATAGTAGACACAAAGGACCTATTTCCCTTAGCAGAGGGTTCAACAACCAGTGGGCATAAATTAAAATAATTGGTAGAAGATTTAGAGGGAATTTGAGGGGAAATTTATTCACGCAGAGGTTTGTGGGATTCTGGAACTCACTGCCTGAAAGGGTGGTAGAGGCAGAAACCCTCACCCACATTAAAAAATACTTGGATGTGCACTTGAAGTGTCGTAACCTGCAGGGTTACAGCTGGATAGCCTCTTGTTGGCCGGCACGATGTGCCAAAATGGCCTCCTTCCGTGCTGTAAACTTCTATGATTCTACTTCCAATATAAATAGCTGTGACGTGGTGCATTTTGGTAGGTGGAATAAGGAGGCCAGGTACTCAGCTGTGTCAGCTGTGGCTCAGTGAGTAGCACTCTCACCTCTGAGTTATAAGATTGTGGGTACAATTCCCACACCAGGGATTTGAGCACAAAAATCTAGGCTGACAATCCAGTGCAATGCTGAGGGAGTGCTGCACTATCAGGTGCCGTCTTTCAGAAGCGACGTTAAACCACAGCCCCGTCTGCTCCCTCAGGTGCATGTGAAAGGTCCCATGACACTATTTCGAGGAAGCGCAGAGGAGTTATTCCTGGTTTCCTGGCCAGTATTTATCCTTCAACATTACAAAAACAGATTGTCTGGTCGTTATCCCCTAGAGGATGAGATGGGGAATTAATAATGGAGAACAGGGAAATCGCAGAGACGTTGAACAAATATTTTGCATCGGTCTTCACGGTAGAAGGCATTAAAAACATCCCAATAGTGGAATAACAAAGGACTATATGGAGGGAGGAACTTAACACTATCACTAATGGAGTAGTACTTGGTAAAATAATGGGACTAAAGGCAGACAAGTCCCCAGGACCTGATGGCTTACATCTTTGGGTCTTAAAACAGGTGGCTGCAGAGATACTGGATGCATTGGTTGTAATCTACCAAAATTCCCTGGATTCTGGGGCGGTCCCAGTGGATTGGAAAACCGCAAATGTAACGCCCCTATTTAAAAAAGGAGGCAGACAAAAAGCAGGAAACTATAGACCAGTTCGCCTAACATCTGTCATTGGGAAAATGCTAGAGTCCATTATTAAGGAAGCAGTAGCAGGACATTTGGAAAAGCATAATTCAATCAAGCAGAGTCAGCATGGTTTTATGAAAGGGAAATCATGTTTGACAAATTTGCTGGAGCTCTTTGAGGATGTAACGAGCAGGGTGGATAAGGGGGAACCAGTGGATGTGGTTTAATTGGATTTCCAGAAGGCATTCGATAAGGTGCCACATAAAAGGTTACTGCACAAGATAAAAGTTCACGGGATAGGGGGCAATATATTTGCATGGGTAGAGGATTGGCTAACTAACAGAAAACAGAGAGTCGGGATAAATGGGTCATTTTCCAGTTGGCCAACAGTGAATGTTGGGGTGTCGCAGGGTGCTAGGTCCTCAACTATTTACAATTTATATTAATGACTTGGATGAAGGGACCGAGTGTAATGTAGCCAAGTTTGCTGATGATACAAAGATGGGTGGGAAAGCAAGTTGTGAGGAGGACACACAAAATCTGCAGAGGATATAGATAGGCTAAGTGAGTGGGCAAAGATTTGGCAGATGGAGTATAATGTGGGAAAGTCTGAGGTTGTCCACTTTCGCAGAAAGAATTAAAAAGCAAATTATTATTTAAATGGAGCAAAATTGCAAAGTACTACAGTACCGAGGGGCCTGGGCATCCTTGTGCATGAAACACAAAAAGTTAGTATGGGGTACAGCACGTAATCAGGAAGGCAAATGGAATGTTGGCCTTTATTGCAAGGGGGATAGAGTATAAAAGCAGAGAAGTTCTGCTACAACTGTACAGGGTATTGGTGAGGCCACACCTGGAGTACTGCATACAGTTTTGGTCTCTGTATTTAAGGAAGGATATACTTGCATTAGAGGCTGTTCAGAGAAGGTTCATTAGGTTGACTTATGAAGATGGGTTGAGTAGATTGGGCCTATACACATTGGAGTTCAGAAGAATGAGAGGTGATTATATCGAAACATACAAGATAATGAGAGGGCTCGACAAGGTGGATGCACAAAGGATATTTCCACTCATAGGGGAACTAAAACTCGGGGACATCGTCTCAGAATAAGGGGCCCATTTAAAACTGAGATGAGGAGGAACTTCTTCTCTGAGGGTTGTAAATCTGTGGCATTCTGTGCCCCAGAGAGCTGTGGAGACTGGGTCTTTGAATATCTTTAAGGTGGAGATAGACAGATTTTTGAGTGATAAGGGAATACAGGGTTATAGGGAGCAGGCAGGGAAGTGGAGCTGAGTCCATGATCAGAACAGCCATAATCTTATTGAATGGCGGAGCAGGCTCAATGGGCCGAATGGCCTACTCCTGCTCCTATTTCTTATGTTCTCATCACATTGCTGTTTGTGGGAGCTTGCTGTGTGCAAATTGGTGCTGAGTTTCCCACATTACAACAATGGCTATGCTCCAAAAGTACTTCATTTGCTTTAAAGCTTTGTTTTGAGATGTGTGGTGGTGGTGAAAGGTGCAATATAAATGCAAGTACTCCATTTTTGGGAAAAAAGTATCTAAATGGTGTTGAGGAGCAAAGAGATCTAGGGCAGGGTAGGCAATTATTTGGGCTGGAGGGCCACTTAACAAAGTTTTGGTGAGCTGTTGAGTGCCGCCTACCAATATTCCACCAATCGCTGGGTCCCGCACAGACTGATCCCCAGCTCCTGCCACTGGAAGAGACACTGCGCATGTGCAGCTGCATCGTGCCCGGCTGTGCAGCACATTTAAAGGGACCGTGCACAAAAAAATAAAACATTGCATAAACATAAATTCATGTAGTAGTCAGATGCTATCTTACACACACAACTTGTATCCGGTACTGCTTATAAATGAAACATAGAAACATAGAAAATAGGTGCAGGAGTAGGCTGTTCAGCCCTTCGAGGCTGCACCACCATTCATTATAATCATGCACTTCAGTACCCCATTCCTGCTTTCTCTCCATACCCCTTGATCCCTTTAGCCGTAAGGGCCACATCTCATTCCCTTTTGAATATATCTAACGAACTGGCCTCAACAGCTTCCTGTGGTAGATAATTCCACATGCTCACAACTCTCTGAGTGAAGAAGTTTCTTCTCATCTCGGTCCTAAATGGCTTACCCCTTATCCTTAGACTATGACCCCTGGTTCTAGACTTCCCTAACATCGGGAACATTCTTCCTGCATCTAACCTGTCCAATCCCGTCAGAATTTTATATGTTTCTATGAGATCCCCTATCATTCTTCTAAATTTCATTGAATATAAGCCTAGTCGATCCAGTCTTTCTTCATATGTCAGTCCTGTCAGCCCAGGAATCAGTCTGGTGAACCTTCGCTGCACTCCCTCAATAGCAAGAATGTCTTTCCTCAGATTAGGAGAACAAAACTGTACACAATATTCAAGGTGTGGCCTCACCAAGGCCCTGAACAACTATAGTAAGACCTCTCTGCTCCTATACACAAATCCTCTCGCTATGAAGGCCAACATGCCATTTGCCTTCTTCACCGCCTGCTGTACGTGTATGCCAACTTTCAATGACTGATGTACCATGAAATCCAGGTCTCGTTGCACCTCCCCTTTTACTATCCTGTCATAATTCAGATAATCTGCCTTCCTGTTTTTACCACCAAACATTTATCTACATTATATCGCATCTGCCATGTATTTGCCCACTTACCTAACCTGTCCAAGTCACCCTGCAGCCTCTTAGCATCCTCCTCATAGCTCACACTGCCACCCAGCTTAGTGTCATCTGCAAACTTGGAGATGTTACATTCAATTCCTTTGTCTAAATCATTAATGTATATTGTAAATAACTGGGGTCCCAGCACTGAACCTTGCGGTACCCCACTAGTCACTGCCTGCCATTCTGAAAAGACCTGTTTATTCCTATTCTTTGCTTCCTGTCTGCCAACCACATCAGTATATTACCCCCAATACCATGTGCTTTAATTTTGCACACTAATCTCTTGAGTGGGACCTTGTCAAAAGCCTTTTGAAAGTCTAAATACGCCACATCCACAGGCTCTCTCTTGTCCATTCTACTAGTTACATCCTCAAACAATTCTAGACGATTTCTCAAGCATGATTTCTCTTTCATAAATCCATGCTGACTTGGACCGAATCAAAGATAAAAGTTGAAAATGTTGTGGTATCTTCTGGTCTCTGTAAATCAGTGCTGTGAAATAGAACTGTAGCCCCTTTAGAGCCTATGTCAGCATCATTTTCCCACCTCAGTCATCATTATGTCCCTCTGCAAAGATTACTAATGCCGTCCCAATTGGTGCCAGATGAGAACTCCCCTGCCATTGTACCGGGAGAAGAAAGATGCAGCGCCAGTCACTTTCTTCGGTAAAAGATTTGTGGAGATGAGCAGCCATGACTCCACTCTAAATTGCATAGGGCATATTCTAGTACGCAGTGCATTCTGGGTACTGATGTCTGCCATTGGCGCCTAGAATTACTCAACGGATCCTTTTTAAGATCAGGCCAGAGAGAATCGCTTTGGCGAATTATTAATTTAAATGAAATATTACTATGTTTTTTCCTTGGCTGCAGTTGGGGTCTGTCTCTGACTCATGAGAAGTGAAAATGGATAGACGAATGTGCAGCTCGAGATCTGGCTCGCGTTCTATTTCTGTCCCATCCAGCAGGACGGATAGAATGTCTTGGCGGGCCAGATATGGCCCATGGGCTGTATTTTGCCCACCAGTGATCGAGGGGAACAGATGCACAAATCATTAAAAGCAGGTTAACAAGGCAATGGAAATGTAAATAAAGCACTGGGTCTCATTTCTGGAGTAAGAGAATTACAAAGCAGAGAAGTTTTGTTAAACGTATATAGAACTTGATTAGACCACACTTGGAATACTGTGTTCAGTTTTGGTCTCCATATTATGAAAAAGATATACAGGCACTGTGGCTGTTGCAAAAAAGATTTCCAAGGATGACACCAGAAGTGAGAGGTTATAAGTATCCAGAATGGCTGAACATGCTGGGGCTCTTTCTCTAGAAAAGAGAAGGCTCATAGAGATCTTTATAATTATGTAGCTGTTTGTTAGGATAGATGTAGAGAAGATGTTCGCACTTGTGAGGAGTCCAAAACTAGGAACTAAATATAAGATAGTCACTAATAAATCCAATAAGAAATTCAGGAGAAACCTCTTTACCCAGAGAGTGGTTAGAATGTAGAGCTTGCTAGCACGTAGAGTTAAGGTGAATAGCTGAGCGCCTTTAAGGGGAAGCTAGATACGTACATGAGAGAGAAAGGAATAGAAGGATATGATAGGGTGAGGTGAACTAAGGTGAGAGAATGCTCGTGTGGAGCATAAACACCGTCATGGACATGTTGGGCAGAATGGCCTGTTTCTGTGAAGTAAATACTATGTAATTTTATAGTGAATTCTGAAAACACATGGTACAGCACTCGAAACAATCTTCAGCAATGAGCTGGGTGTCACAAAGGGTCAAAATACTGACCTTTCACCCCTACCAATCTGAAGGACTTGTGTAAAATGAATGTGGTGAGTTCAAACAGAGTCCTTGGTGAGAGGTCAGATTTGTACCAAACCAGGCCCGAAATTGGCAGATGGACTGACGAACAAGTGCCTTTAAAAGTCTGCTTAATCCCTTTCAGTCCACCTACACCCTTCACCCATGTGTGTGTTTCAGCATGTTTGTGTGTGTGTTTGTCTTTGTGTGTCAATATACAGACACAGAACCCAACCTAACAAAAATCAGTCAGTCTGAGTCTTGAATGTTTCAGTTGAGCTCCAGCTTTTTGGGGGAGAGATTTCCAGATTGCGACTGACCTTTGTGTGAAGAAGTGCATTCTGGCCTCACTCCTGAATGGCCTAGCTTTAACTTTTAAGTTTATTCCCCTTGTTCTGGGCTCTCCCACCAGATGAAATAGTATCTCTCTATCATCTTAAACGTGTCAATGATATCATCCTTCATTTTCTATCTTCAAGGAAGTAAAAGACTTGTCTATGCCACCTGCCCTCATAATTTAATCCTTTTAGCCCCGGTATCAATCTGCTGAATCTGTGCTACACACCCGCCAAAGCTAATACATCATTCATGAGGTCCAGAACTGAACACAATTCTCTCGATGGGCTCTTCCTTTGCATGGTTTAGTTTGCGCGGATGCAATTCATCCAGTCCTGAGGATTTATCGTTTCTACATTTTCCTAGTTTATAAATTCAGGAACAGAAATGGTCTGGAGTAGGGCTGGGGACAGAGTGACAGTAGTAATGCCAAGATAATGAGGATGTGCCCTGGGAGTGCTTGATAGTGACACTGGAGATAAACTGGAGGAAGGAACATCGGAACAGGAACAGGCCATTCAGCTCCTCAAGCCTGTTCCCCCATTCAGTGAGATCAGGGCTGATCTGTCTCTTAACTCTGTAGATACTGGATTCTTTTCCCTTCAATCTGTTTCAGCGAATTCACTGACACACGAACACTTTTAGTCTTAGCAACATAAGACCTTTATTAGAGATTCTCCGGCCGGGACCTGTTAAGATAAAGGGAACACCCTCGATTTGAGCCTGTCCACCTCTCTCCTGACACGGCCCGTAACAGTACAAAAGCTCAATATTTATACATTGTTACAGCAGAACGTATTTGAGTGACACTCAGTTTATACAATCATTGGTCGACTTCCCCCAATAGCATACCCAATTGCAGGCTAACAACTCTCCAAATAGGGCGGGCTCCAGGGATGTGTTTATAGTTTCGATTTTACATAGCATTTCCCTATTTTATGGCTGGTTATTAGCAGCCCCTCGTCTGACTCATGCCTGACTTTGCTTTTTGCGTAACTCGTGTTTGACCACAACTCTGAGTAACCCCTTTTTGTGTCGACATTGCAAATATCTCAGCTTGACATTTTCTTTTAGCCATCTTCCCATGATCCTATTCAACTGACACATTCACAACTCTTCTATTCACATTCTCAACTCCTTCCACCTGCTTTACCTCCGTATCTTTTTATACCCCTCCCCCGAAAAATCTCTGCTCATCCACAGCTCCGAGCTTCTCGCCGTTAGAGAAGTGTATGTGTGTCAATCTTTGTAGCTGTGTATGTGTATGTATATATTTTGATATATGAATGTGTACGTGCTTGTGTATGTGCTTCTGTGGGTATGTCTCTACGTGTGTGTATGTGTCTGTGTGAGATTGTCTCTTCCTCCTTGTTCTGTTGCTCACTAAATGCAATTCAGTATCAATGTGTCTCGGCCATTCACCTCCCCAGAAAGTGCTGAATTTTCTGTTTCAATTGGTGCATTCTGATCAATTTGATTCTGGTATTTAACAGCAGAAAACAACTGCTGCAGAGTCTCAGCAAATGAATCTCTATTTGGATTATTTCACCGGTCCTGGCAACTGCTCCATAGGAACAGGAGTAGGCCATTGAGCCCCTCGAGCCTGTTCCCCCATTCAATGAGATGATGGCTGATCTGTGACCTTACTCCATATACCCACCTTTGACCAGATCCTTTAATACCTTTAGTTAACAAACAGCTATCAATCTCCGATTTAAAATTAACAACTGATCTAGCATCAATTGGTGTTTGAGGAAGCAAGTTCCAAACTTCTACCACCCATTATGTGTACATGTGTTTCCTCATTTCACTGCTAAAAGTTCTGGCTCTAATTTTTAGACTGTCCCGAGTCCTAGAATCCCCAACCAGCGGAAATAGTTTCTCTCTCTCTACCCCATCTGTTCCATTTAATATCTTAAACTTCGATCAGATCAGCCCTTAACCTAAATTCTAGGAGATACAGCCCTAATTTGTGTAATTTTTCCTCATACCTTAAATCTTGGAGTCCAAGTATCATTGTGGTAAATCTACGCTGCACTCGCTCCAAGGCCAATATAACCTTCCTAAGGCATGGTGCCCAGAACTGCTCACAGTGCTCCAGGTGTTGGCTAACCAGGGCTTTGTATAGCTGCAGCATAACCTCTACCCCCTAGTATTCTAGTGCTCTAGATGTAAAAACCAGCGTTCCATTAGCCTTTCTGATTATTTTCTGTACTTGTTCATGACATTTTAATGATCTCTGTACCTGGACTCCCAAGTCTCTGTGGACCTACACTGTTTTTAGCTTTTTATCATTTAGAAAGTACCCTCTTGTATCCTTTTTAGGTCCAAAGTGGATGACCTCACATTTGTCTACATTGAAATCGATTTGACGCAGTTTTGCTCATTAACTTAATCTATCGCTATCCCTTTGAAATTTGATGCTTTCAACTACACTGCCTGCAATGCCATCTTTTTTTTGTGTCAGCGGCAAATTTAGATATATGACTTTCTATTGCCATCAACTAAGTCATTAATAAATACTGGGAATAGTTGAATCCCCAACACAGATCCCTGTGGGACACCACATCCTGCCAACTTGAGAACCAACCTTTGTCCCTACCCTCTGTCTCCTACAGCTCAGTCAATTTCCTAACCAGGTCAATAATTTGCAATGAATTCCTACTATCACCAAATTCCTCCACCCTGCTTGCAATCCACATATCTGTGATGTTACAAGAAAAAGCTATATTCCAATCTGGTGATTATTTACCTTACTCACCGAATACCTACCAGTGAATTCGTACTATCACCAAATTAATCCACTCGGCTTGTGTGAACGATCCAGTGATGGATTCCCACCAGCCCGAGCTCTCTCTCTAAATCTACTGGGCCTTGTTTTCCATTATTTTTGACAGCCCGTGTCTGTTTTTGAAGCAGTTTGGTCATTTTGTGCATTTATCTGAAACTTTTGAATAATCGGCAAGCGACACGTACTGATCTGCTAAGTTTATTTCCAGAGGACACCTATGCCGCGAGGGAGCAGGTTTCATAGACAGGTTAAAATAGAATAAACCCAAACTCACATTCCAGAGATTGACGGGTACAAAAAAAACCTACACTCTCATACTAGAAGCTGACAGGTAGAGTAAAACCCGCACTCGCATAGCAGAGACTGACAGGTACAGAATTAAACCCACATTCCCATAGCATAAACTGATAGGAACAGAATTGAACCCACACTCACATAGCAGAAACTAAGAGATACAGAATAAAACACACACTCACATAGCAGAGACTGACAGGTACAGAATAAAACCCACACCCAGTTATCAGAACAATAATATGCAGCAAGTAAAACCCATAGTCCCCTATCATAGTCCCTGACAGGGACAAACTCACACACCAGAGACTGACAGAAAGAGTAAAACTCTCTAGGAAATCCCACTCCAGTGTCCGGCTCACCGAATCATTTTGTTGGTAATTCGGATTATAATTAAAATTCTCTCAATGTGGCCCATTTAATTAGTGATAAAAGCAACTTGTGAAACAATCCCATTTTTGCTGATTTAAATAGTGACAAAAAGATGGTCTGAGCATGCACTAAATACATGCTGCTCCCCCCTCTCACCGCCTAGTGTTTAAACCGATGGGAAGGGCCCAGGCGAGCTCCCCTCCCCCAGCTCTGTCAGCGGCTGCCGTTTCCTCTGTGCTGGGCTGATGATCGTTGAACACATCAGGAAGCGGAGATATCCCGGGCCCGAGTAAGGGAGCAAACAGCAGCCCCCTTACAGCAGCTCATCATATTGGGACTGTGTCCACAGATGGGCTTTGAGTCGGGGTAAGTTCAGCGGCAGTCGGGGGCTGTCTGTAAGAGGTGGTGTGGAGCAGGAATTAGTTCTGGAACATGGAGTGAGTGGGGGAAGGGAGAGGCCATTCTTGGGCTGTGTGTGTACGGTGTAAGGTAACAGAGAAAGTAAATCACCTCGCTCTTTCAAATCAGTGCTGCCTTCTTTCCCCAAATCAGTAGTGAATGTTCCTGATTCAGTTCCAATCTCACAGTGTCTGTTGTTCTTGGACATTGAACAGTGGAAACACAGCCTGACTGAGGAGTGTCACAAAGTGCATCTATTGCAGGCACCAGGAGAGGAGTGTGACAGGAGACATTTCAATAATCGGTTATTTTGTTTCGGTGTGTTGAATTCTCTAGAACCGTGTTGCTGGTGATCGAGAGATACATTGTCGCTCCCTCAGATACATCTGTGACATTCTGTTAACTGTACAGGCTCTCAGCTCTGTTTCATTAGACTGAAAACAATTGTTGTACAGCCCAGGTACCTGTGGTTATAATCCAGGAAGCGATTCAGAATTTTACAGATTGTCCCATGGAAGTGGGAGATATAAACCTGGACTGTGCCAGTCGGGTGTTCCCATTCATGGACCAGTGCTGGGTTTGGGTTGTGTCTGGATGCTGATAACTTACTATAGAACCGTCTGACACAGCTGGTGTGGGGAATCTGATCACTCGCCACACCTCCGCCACAACCGTCCCGCTCCTCTGCTCATGGTCGTGGCGGAGGTGTGGTGAGTGATCGAGGTGGAGGGGCATTGAGGGATCGTGGCTGAGATTCGGTGGGTGATCGTGGCGGAGGTTCGGCGAATGTTTGGTGTGGATGTGCGGTGGGAGATCATGGCGGAGGTGCGGCGAATGTTTGTGGCGGAGGAGCGCGAGAGATTGTGACGGAGGTGCGGCGAATGAGGGTACAAGGCCCAGAAGAGCCGATGGCCCAGGGGCAGCACAGGCCAGCCCACACTGGGTCTGTGCGCACTAGGTCTGTGCAGCCGAGCAGGTCTCCAGTCCTGGTCTACCCTTGCCACTGGATAAAGCTCTGTCAAGTACATGTGGTGGCTGATGTGCAACGGTCACCACACGTTAAAAAAAATCCACGCACAGGCATCTTCCACCCTTTCAATTGGAGTCAGGACTGGAATATCAGGTCCTTCATTGAAACATCTGTGAGCTCACGTGGAAGCAAGTCATCCTGGTTCGAGGGACTGCCTATGATGATGATGATGATGATGATGAGAGTATCTGAGTGCCGCTGTACTGCAGTGAGGTCAGACAATGTCACTGTTTGTATCGCGCATTCCTCTCTCCAGATACTTTACTTTATTATAAAGAAACACATTAATTATAACTTTATTGTTATAGTCTACAGGCACCTGTCCATGACTTGTACCTAATATTTTTCTCATATTATTATTCTCAGAGCAAATTACTTCACCCCCAGAATAAATGTGATCTTTCCGCCACCTGGAACACAAGGAACAGTGCAGGCAGCTCCTTCTCACACACAGTAAGTACATTATCACTCACAGAGCGCAGAGACACAGAACTGACCTCAATCATATTGTCACAGGTAGCAGAAGCTGTCTAGTCCCACAGTGATCCGAATCCCAGAGTTACATTATGAATCCCACAGTCACTTGGAACAGTACAATAAGATGTTGTTTCAAAGTCCAAACATAACGCTCTGAGAGGCAGATCCATTTTCACTCCCTTACTCACACACAAGGACTGACTGACACGGTGTCAATCCACAATGGGGTCTGTACACTGACTCTCAAACCCAGCAACTAACATACAAGAGCAGAGAAACGGAGGTAATGGACTGAACCAAATCTCCTCCTGAGATAATCTCAAACTAGCATAGGCCGAAAGAAGGAACAGAATCCAACAGTCACACAGCAAGAATAGCTGACAACAAGAGACTGTCAATTACATAATAACTCTCGCACTCATACACATCACCATTCTAACAGAGACATAGTGAACCCCACACCCACAAACAGTGCCAGGGATTGAGAGACACAGAATGGACCCCACACCCACAAACAGTGCCAGGGATTGAGAGACACAGAATGGACCCCACACCCACAAACAGTGCCAGGGATTGAGAGACACAGAATGGACCCCACACCCATAAACAGTGCCAGGGACTGAGAGACACAGAATGGATCCCACACCTACAAACAGTGCCAGGGACTGAGACACAGAATGGACCCCACACCTACACACAGTGCCAGGGACTGAGAGACACAGAATGGATCCCACACCTACAAACAGAGCCAGGGACTGAGACACAGAATGGACCCCACACCTACACACAGTGCCAGAGACACAGAATGGATCCCACACCTACAAACAGAGCCAGGGACTGAGACACAGAATGGACCCCACACCTACACACAGTGCCAGGGACTGAGAGACACAGAATGGATCCCACACCTACAAACAGTGCCAGGGACTGAGAGACACAGAATGGACCCCACACCCACACACAGTGCCAGGGACTGAGACACAGAATGGACCCCACACCTACACACAGTGCCAGGGACTGAGAGACACAGAATGGATCCCACACCTACAAACAGTGCCAGGGACTGAGAGACACAGAATGGACCCCACACCCACACACAGTGCCAGGGACTGAGACACAGAATGGATCCCACACCTACACACAGTGCCAGGGACTGAGAGACACAGAATGGATCCCACACCTACAAACAGTGCCAGGGACTGAGAGAGACAGAATGATACATACTCTCGGGCACAGTGAATGACGGATTGAGATTGAATCACAATCACATATGGTAACACACTGACTGACTGGCAGATATCGGTTAAAATCCACACTCACATATCGAAAAGTGACTGGTGCAGAGTAAAATGGATATTCACATAACTTTTATTCTGTACCTCTCAGTTTTTGTTAATACATTCTGTAAACCAGCTGATACAGAATAAAATACATACTTGCATCCCAGAGTCAGACAGCTATAAAGTAAAACACACACTCACATACCAGAGACTGGAAGATATGACTAATATCCACACTCCTGTACAAGAAACTGGCAGGTACTGATTAAAATACACAATCACATCCTGGAAACTAACAATTGGAGAGTAACAACAACAGACAAATACCAGAAATTGACAGATAAAGATTAAAACCAAACTCGCATTCCAAAGACTGACAGATACAGAGTAAAGCCCACACTCACACCACAGAGAGTGACACATACAGTCTATGACACACTCACACATGAGAAAATGACAGCTACAGAGTCAAACCCACATTCACACCCCAGAGAGTGACAGCTACAGAGCAAAATCAACAGCCACATATAAGATACTGATCGATGCAGAGTCAAACACACGCTCACATCCCACAGCCTAACAGGTACAGATTAAAACAGACTCACACATCAGAAACTGACAGATACAGCACAAAAGCAGCACTATCACAGCAGAAACTGACAGGTACAGATTAAAACCCCTATTAATATACTAGAAACTGACGGGGACAAAATAAAACCCAACTCAGATTTGAGAAAATGAAAGTTGCAGAGTACAACCCAGACTCATATCACAGATATTAACATACAGAGTAAAACTCTCACTTTCATCCCAGAGCTTGAATGATAGAGGAAAACCACACTTGCATACCAGAAACTGACAGATACAGAGTAAAACTCACACACTCACATCAGAGACTAACAGATACAGAGTAAAATCCACACTTGCATCACACAGACAGACAGCTATAGAGTAAATTCTGCACTCCCATATCCGAGACTTAGCTATACAGAGTAAAACTTACACTTACATAAAAGACAATGAGAGATACCCACTCTCAGATATCATAAACTGACAGATACAGGCTAAAATCCACTCTCGCATATCAGAAACTGCCAGGTACTGATTAAAGCCCACGTTAACATACGAGAAAATGACAGGTACAGAATAAAACCCCACTCACATACCAGAGTCTGAATGATAAAGTGTAAAATCACACTCGCATAGCAGAGAAAGACAGCTATAGAATAAAACCCACTCACATACCAAAGACGTGACTGATACAGAGTAAAACGCACACTCACATCCCAGAGACTGAGAACTACATAGTTTTACCTACATTCCTATACCGGAAACAGACAGGTACAGACAAAAACTTAACACTCACATCCCAGAAACTGGCAGGTACAGAGGAAAACCCATGTTACAAATTCAGAAAATAACAGGTACAGAATAAAACTCACATAACAGAAACTGACAAGTACAGAATAAATCCCCAATCACATACGAGAAACTGACAGGTACAGGATAATACCCACATTGACATACCAGAGACCGACAGGTACAGAGTAAAATCCACACTCACATCCCGGAGACAGGCAAAAACAGAGTGGAACTTGCAGTCACATTCCAGAAGCTGACATGGTGTATAATAAAACCCACTTTTGCCCACCAAAAACTGAAGAAAGAACAACACTCACGTAGCAGATACTGACAGCTGTAAGAGAATAAGAAATAGTAGGCGGTAAGGCCGCTCGAGCCTGCTCCACAATTCATTACATTCATGGCTGAACTTCACCCTGAACTCCTGCCTGATACCCATTTCCCTTGATTCCCTTTGTTCTCTGTCTTGAATATACTCAATGACTGAGTGTCTCAGACCTATGTGTATAGAATTCCAAAGATTCACATCCCTCTGAGTGAATACATTGCTCCTCATCTCAGTCCTAAGTGTCCAATCCCTTATCCTGAGACTATGACCCCTAGATCGAGACTATCCAGCAAAGGAAAACATCCTCACAGCATCTACCCTGCCAAGACTTTTAAGATTTTTTTTAGGTTTCAATGAGCTCAGCTCTCATTCTTCTAAACTCCAGAGTGTATAGGTGCATTTCACTCAATCTCCCTATCCCAGGATTCAATGTTGCACCCCCTCTAATATCCTTCCTTAGGCAATGAGACCAAAACTGTGCCCAGTAATCCAGGTGTGGTCTCACCAAAGCCCTACATAATTGCAGCCACATTTCTTTACTCTTATACTCCAAACCCCTTGTAATAAAGGCCAACGTATCCTTTACCTTCCTAATTGCTTGCAGTAGCTGCAAGTTAACTATATGTGATTCGTGTACAATGACACTCAAATCCCCCTGAATAACTATATTTGCTAGTCTCTCCTCTTTTAAACATTCTGCTTTTTGATTCATATAAAATTTAACACACACTCACATCCCATAGTCTGAATTATACAGTGTAAAACACACACTCACATCCCATAGTCTGAACTATACAGTATAAAACCCACACTCACATCCCATAGTCTGAACTATACAGTGTAAAACACACACTCACATCCCATTGTCTGAACTATACAGTGTAAAACCCACACTCACATCCCATAGTCTGAACGATACACTGTAAAGCACACATTCACATCCCATAGTCTGAACTGCACAGTGCAAAACACACACTCACATCCCATAGTCTGAACTATACAGGGTGACAGATTGAGCAGAGACAGCGGCCTCTGAGCTTCCAGATCCACCTCCAAACTTCACACTCGAGCATTGAAATATTTGCCTGCTCCCCCCCCACCCCCGGCCACTCGTCTCCCCGCCCAGTGTTTAAACCGACGGGAAGGGCCCATGCGACCTCTCCTCCCCCAACTCTGCCAGTGGCTGCCATTTCCTCTGTGCTGGGCTGATAATCGTTGAACACATCAGGGAGCGGAGATATCCTGGGCCAGAGTAAGGGAGCAAACAGCAGCCACCTTACAGCAGCTCATCGCGTTGGGACTGTGTCCGCAAATGGGCTTTGTGTCAGGGAATCGGGGGCTGTTTGTAAGAGGCAGAATGGAGCAGGAAGTAGTTCGGGAACGTGGAGTGAGTGGGGGAAGGGAGCGGGGATATCCCGGGCTGTGTGTGTACAGTGTAAGGTAACAGAGAAAGTTAATCACCACACTCTTTCAAATCATTGCTGGTTTCTGTCACCAAACCAGTAGTGAATGTTCCTGATTCAGTCCCAATCTCACCGTGTCTGCCCTTCTTGGACATTGAACAGTGGAAACACAGCCTGACAGTGAGGATGTGAGGAGTATCACAAAGTGCATCTATTGCAGGCACCAAGACAGAAAGTAGACATTTCAAATTTGGTAATTTTGTTTGTGTGTTGAGTTCTCCAGAACCGTGTTGAAGGTGATCGAGAGATACATTGTCGCTCCCTCAGATACATCATGATCCGGGCTCTGTGACATTCTGTTGACTGCACAGGCACTTAACTCGGTTCCAATAGACTGAGAACAATTGTTGTACAGCCCAGGTACCTGTGGTTATAATCCAGAAAGCGATTCAGAATTTTACAGGTAGTTCTATGGGAGTGGAGGATATAAACCTCGATTGTATTAATCGGGTGATCCCATTCATGGACCAGTGCTGGGTTTGAGTTGTGTCTAGATGCTGATAACTTTCTATAGAACCGTCCTACACACCTGGTGTGGAAAATCTGAGTGCTGCTGTACTGCAGTGAGGTCAGACAAGGACACTGTTTGTATCACGGTTTCCCCTCTCCAGATACTTTACTTTATTATAAACATATACATTCATTACAACTTTATTTTATATTTTCCCCATCAGTTGTCCATATCATAACTAATATTTTTATGGTATTATTATTCTCAAAGCAAAATACTTCATTGAGCCAGTATAAATATGATATTTCTTCCACCCAGAACACAAGAAAAAGTGCAGGCAGCTCCTTCTCGCATACAGTAAGTACATTATCACTCACAGAGCGCAGAGACACAGAACTGACCTCAATCCTGTTATCACAGGCAGCAGAAGCTGTCAGTCCAACAGTGATCTGAAGTGGCTGAGTTTCATTGTGAATCTTACAGCCACACAGAGCGGTAGGATCAAATGCTGTTTCACCATTGAAACATATCACATTCATATACCAGATACTGAAATATACAGAATAAAACCCACACTTGCACACCAGAAACTGATGGGTATAGATTAAACCCACACTCATCGACCAGAAACTGACAGGTACAGATTAAAACACATACTTTTTATCAGAAACTGATGGTTACAGATTAAACCCCACACATAGACCAGAAACTGACAGCTATGGGATAAAACCAACACTCAAATACCAGGAACTGACAGGTACAGATTAATCCCCACTTTCACATATCAAAGACTGAAAGGTACATCTGAAAACCACTCTCTCATACCAGAAACAGACAGATACAGAATATCACCCACACTCACATACCAGAAACTAATAGGTACAGATTAAAGCCCACAATAATAGACCAGAAATTGATAGGTACAGATTAACCCCACACTCATATATACCAGAAACTGATATGTACAGATTAAACCCACACTCACATACCAGAAACTGACAGATACAGGTTAAACCCCACATTCATATATCAGAGATAGACAGGTACAGAATAAAATGCACACTCTCATACCATAATCTGACACCATCAGTTCCGGTGAGATCCAGACCGCTGTGCGCCTGCTGCTGCCCGGGGAGCTGGCCAAACACGCCGCGTCGGAAGGGACAAAGGCGGTGACCAAGTACACCAGCTCCCAGTAAAACTCCACGCTGTCCTGAGAGAACAAACCAGAAACACAACGGCTCTTTTAAGAGCCACCCACAACCTCTCTGAAAGACCTAAAGCACATCACCCTTTAGACTCAATTTACTGTAATTATTTCCTGAACAAGTGTGTTTGGGAACCTTTGCAGTTCCAGCTGTGGAGTTAGTTTTGAATTCTCATAAGCAGCTTCACTGTCTGGTTCGACGTTAGGACCGCTGTTGAATTTCCCGCCATTCAAGCTACAAACACGATTCCTTGTCGCTCGTTCCCATTTACAGCGCCTGCCGAGGAATTAAGAGCTTGTTTAGGGAATGAGGCTCAGATTTCAGTCACCTCATTCTCTCGCAAGCCCTTTACAAGTTTATTTTTCAATTCCTGTTACGGTCAATCCGTTTATTAACCCGGGACTCCCTGCAATGTAAAAACCCAAAATGGGAGTTCATACAGAGACCAGAACGGGAGCAGTGTGAACACTCTATCCCTCTTCCCTTTTCACAGAAGGGCTCCCAGTTCTGGTCTCACTCCCGCCTGTGCGGAAGATCAATCCTTGATTTGTGATTCCCAACTTTTACACAGTTTGAGCTGGAATGTGTCCTGTTACAGAATCAGTGAGGATTGATTGCCGTCCGTTACAGACAGATTGACAGTGAACGCGAATTTAATTTTGATTGTAACAGCCTGGAATTAGTAAGGGAAATATGGAATAAAATAAAATGAAGTAAAACCTGTTTGTAAACCTTTGGCTAATGGTGCATTTGTTAACATAATCCACACTTTAAAAAATTATTGGCGGTGTTTTTGAAATTAAAAATCGTTCGAGGTATGACTGTTGAGGACAGGAATTTCCGCCCTCGTTTCATTGGTGGTCTCAACAGACAATGGGTAAGGCGAGAGATTAACATTCAGCGGCGATTTCAGTAAAGAATCATCATGACTGGAGGAGGTAAAGGAGGCAAAGGACTGGGTAAAGGCAGAGCCAAATGGCACCATAAAGTGCTCCGTAATAACATCCAGGGCATCACCAAACCAGCCATCCGCCTCCTGGCTCGCCGTGGCCGTGTCAAGCGGATCTCGGGCCTGATCTACGAGGAGACCCGCGGGGTGCTGAAGGTTTTTCTGGAGAATGTGATCAGGGATGCGGTCACCGACACTGAGCACGCCAAGCGCAAGACTGTCACTGCCATGGATGTGGTGTACGCTCTGAAACAGCAGAGCCGTACTCTCTTTGGATTCGGCGGCTGAATAACGTGACCCTTTCCCCCAAACACAACACAAAGGCTCTTCTCAGAGCCACCCACCTCCTCACAGAGAGAGCAGTGACCTGGGGAACGGGGGCGAGATAGTTGATTTACATTTTGTTCTGTATAGATATGTTTTTTGCCAAGATCTATATTGTGGTGTTAGGTGTTTTAAATCAGCATATACACGATGGACAGAATGTCCTTTTAGTCTTCAAATCATAGACATTTACGGCGCATTCCAGATGAAGGTAATACTGAAAAAACTAATGTAGTTAGAACATAAGAACATAAAAACATAAGAACATAAGAAATAGGAGCAAATGTAGGCCATACGGCCCCTCGAGCCTGCTCCGCCATTTAATACGATCATGGACTCGGGTCTACTTCCCTGCCCCATATTCCCTTATTCCCTTATTATTAAGAAACTGTCTGTTTCTGTCTTAAATTTATTCAATGTCCCAGCTCTCTGAGGCAGCGAATTCCACAGATTCACAATCCTCAGAGAAGAAATTTCTCCTCATCTCAGTTTTAAATGGGCGACCTCTTATTCTAAGATTAAGCCCTCTAGTTCTAGTTTCCCCTAGCAGTGGAAACATCCTCTCTGCATTAAGACCCCTCATAATCTTATATGTTTCGATAAGATCACCTCTCATTCTTCTGAATTCCAATGAGTAGAGGCCCAACCTACTCAACCTTTCCTCAAGTCAACCCCCTCATTCCGGAATCAACCTTGTGAAACTTTTCTGAACTGCCTCCAAAGCAAGTATATCCTTTTGTAAATATGGAAACCAAAACTGCATGCAGTATTCCAGGTGTGGCCTAACCAATACCCTGTACAACTGTAGCAAGACTTCCCTGCTTTTATACTCCATCCCCTTTGCAATAAAGGCCAGATTCCATTGGCCTTCCTGATCACTTGCTGTACCTGCATACTAACCTTTTGTGTTTCATGCACAAGTACCCCCAGGTCCTGCTGCACTGCAGCACTTTGCAATCTTTCTCCATTGAAATAATAACTTGCACTTTGGCAGAAAAAAAATCAAAGAGCATGACCTCACACTTTCCAATATTATACTCCATCTGCTAAATCCTTGCTCACTCACTTAGCCTGTCTATGTCCTTTTGCAGAATTTTTGTGTCCTCCTCATCCATTGCTTTTCCTCCCATCTTTGTATCGTCAGCAAACTTGGCTGCGTTACACTCGGTCCCTTCTTCCAAGTCATTAATATAGATCATAAATAGTTGGAGTCCTAGCACTGATCCCTGTGGCATCCCATTGGTTACTGATTGCCAACCTGTGAATAAACCATTTATCCCCACTCTCTGGTTTCTGTTTGTTAGCCAATCCTCTATCCATGCTAATATATTACCCCCAACCCCGTGAACTTTTATCTTGTGCAGTCAGTAACCTTTTATGTGGCACCTTGTCAAATGCGTTCTGGAAGTCCAAATACACCACATCCACTGCTTCCCCATTATCCACCCTGTTCGTGACATCCTCAAAGAATTCTAGCAAATTTGTCAAACATGACTTCCCCTTCATAAATCCATGCTGTTACATCCATGTTACAGCAGTGACAGATAAGAAAGGTGTTGAATTAAACGATGGAGACATTGCCCTCATAGAAGGACTCCTAAGTCCTGATCAGAAGTGACCCTCAGGCAATCTCGGTTACAAACCGGTCAATGTCTCGAACATGTAGAAATGTAGATCGACAAACACAGCTGTTCAGATTATTGAATGTATATATAGAAAAAAACGTGAATGAACCTTCCTCATAAGTCCGGCCGTCATTAACCATTTTTGCCTGAGAGCAGAATAGAAACATAAAGAACGGAGTATAAATCGGGAGTATAAATTGTTGACCTAATTCAAGAATTTGAGATTGTGGCGAGCAATAAATCTGATTGGATGTTTAAAGATACCAATCAGAGAGATACAGAACAATGGAAATTGACAACGCAGCCAATGAACCAATCACAGTCATTGCCTTCACCCATCCCTCATTAGCATAGGGCTGTGGGCGGAGTGTGGGGCTGCCTATATAATGCGAGCCCAGAGCAAGATTTCCTTCATATCTGTGCCTGACTGAACAAGACGATGCCTGAGGAAAAGAAACCAGCTTCGAAAAAGGGTGCCAAGAAAGTCATCAAGAAAACACCACCAAAGGGCGGCAAGAAGCGCCGAAAGTCGAGGAAGGAGAGTTATGCTATCTACATCTACAAAGTGATGAAGCAGGTTCACCCAGACACCGGCATCTCCTCCAAAGCCATGGGCATCATGAACTCGTTTGTGAACGATATTTTCGAGCGCATTGCGGGTGAGGCTTCCCGCCTGGCCCATTACAACAAGCGCCGCACCATCAGTTCCCGGGAGATTCAGACCGCCGTGCGCCTGCTGCTGCCCGGGGAGCTGGCCAAGCACGCCGTGTCGGAAGGGACAAAGGCGGTGACCAAGTACACTAGCTCCAAGTAAAACTCCACGTTGTCCTGACAGAACAAACCCCAAACACAACGGCTCTTTTAAGAGCCACCCACAACATCATTGAAAGAGCTGCACAAACACATCAGCCTTTAGACTGAATTTACTGTAATTATTTCCCGAACAAGTGTGTGTGAGAACCTTTGTAGTTCCAGCTGTAGATTTAGTTTTGAATTCTCATAAGTAGCTTCACTGACCGGCTTGACCTTGGCGTCGCTGGAATTTCCTGCAGTGAGTAAACTACAAACACGGTCCCTGGTCGCTTTCCCTTTGTTCTCAGACCCGTTCATTCACAGCGCCTGCCGACGAATTTATTTTGGGGGACGGGGAAACTCCGATTTCAGTCACATTCTCACTCAAGCCCTTTTCACGTGTTTTTTTATTCCGTTGCGCTCAGTCCATTTATTAACCCGAGACTCCCCGCAGTGTAACAACCCAGAATGGGAGTTCTTAGAGACTAGAACAGGGGCAGTTTGAACACACTGTCCCTCTTCTCTTTTTACAGAAGGACTCTCCGTTCTGGTCTCACCCCCACAGCAGCTCCTGTGAAAACAAGTTCACTTTTACAAAGATGGAGCTGGAATGTGTTCCGTTATAGAATCAGTGGGGACTGAGTCCCGCCCGTTACAGACAGTTTGAAACTGAAGCCAAATTTAATCCTGATTGTAACAGGTTGGAATTTGCAAGGGGAACATGGAATAAGACAAAAGGAAACAAAGTGTTTTGAAGTATTTGGCTAATGGTGAAGTTACTAACATAATCCGCAATTTTAACAATTATTGGCGGGATTTTTGAATTTAAAAAATCGTTAGGTTCTGGCTGTTGGGAACCAGTAATTTCCGCCCTCTTTTCATTGCTGGACTAAACAGGCTGTGATTGGTCATCGGAAACAGCCAATGAAATCCACGACAGAGTGGCCAATCACAAGTTTGCTCCCTGCATCCATCCAGAAGGTATAAGAAGGGCAGATATAGGAGGAGTTTCTCATTCCTTGTCTGAACCTGTGGATTGTGGAAATGTCTGGAAGAGGAAAAACCGGCGGTAAAGCTCGGGCCAAGGCCAAGTCTCGCTCCTCCCGGGCTGGACTGCAGTTCCCTGTGGGCCGTGTTCACAGGCTCCTGCGAAAGGGGAACTACGCTGAGCGTGTGGGTGCCGGAGCCCCGGTCTACATGGCTGCTGTGCTCGAGTATCTGACCGCTGAAATCCTGGAGCTGGCCGGCAATGCGGCCCGCGACAACAAAAAAACCCGCATCATCCCTAGACACCTGCAGCTGGCCATCCGCAACGACGAGGAGCTCAACAAGCTGCTGGGAAAGGTGACCATCGCTCAGGGCGGGGTGCTGCCTAATATCCAGGCTGTGCTGCTGCCCAAGAAAACCACCACTTCGTCCAAGACCAAGTAAAGCGGACAAGATTTAAACTAATAACCCAAAGGCTCTTTTCAGAGCCACTCACAGTATCTGTGAAAGGGCTGCTTACTGTATTAATGGAGACCTTGTGTTCAGGTACCAATAAATTGGTATTTTTCAGTTCCTGGTATCTGCATTACGGTTCTCTGCTCGCGCAAACTGTTTTAGTTAGCAGCTAATAATTAAACTACAGTTGTCAGAGACTCAAAAATTGTATAAATACCGCAACCGGTTCCCTAAATATTATTTAATCTATCAATGAAAGCTGTATGAAGAAATTAGGCGGTTATTAAAAGGGCCTAGTTTAATTCTGGTCTGGTTTGAGAGTTTGAATGCTGGTTCTGTTCCCAGGATCTCCGGCCGTTCCGGGCTGTGTATTTCTCCTAAGCCGGTCAGTTTAGGCCTACACTGAGCAGCCAAGCGCAAGACGGTCACTGCCATGGATGTGGTGTACACTCTGAAACGGCAGGGCCGCACTTTCTATGGATTCAAGCGACCCTCTCCCCCAAGCACAAAGCAAAGGCTCGTCTAAGTGCTACCCACCGCCTCACGGGGGGAGGGAAGGGGATGCAGGGAGGGAGATATAGTTCATTTAAATTTTGTTCGGTTTAGATATATATTTTTCGCCAAGGTCTATATGTTTTAAATCAGCATATGCACGATGGACGGAATATCCTTTTAGTTTCAGAATTATAGACATTTATCATAGAAGCTTACAACACGGAATGAGGCCACTTCGGCCCATCGTGTCCGTGCCGGCCAACAAAAGGCTATCCAGCCGAATCCCACTTTCCAGCTCTAGGTCCGTAACCCTGCAGGTTACGGCACTTCAAGTGCACGTCCAAGTAGTTTTAAATGTGGTGAGGTTTTCTGCCTCTACCACCCTTTCAGGCAGTGAGTTTCAGACCGCAGCCACCCTCTGCGTGAAAATATTTCCCCTCTAAATCCTCTACCAATTACTTGAAATTTATGCTTCCTGTGCTAAGGGAAATGGGCCCTTTACGGCACAGAAGGTACGGCATATTCCAGGTGAAGGTAACACTGAAACAACTAATGTAGTTACAGCAGTGACAGATAAGAAAGGTGTTGAATTAAATGGTGGGAGGAAGGCAGCATCAGGGCGGAAGGACAGTGAGGGCCTTTTGCCTCATAGAAAGACTCCCAAGTCCTGACCAGAAGTGACCCTCAGGCAATCTCGGTTACAAACCGGTCAATGTCTGTCGAACATGTAGACATCTAGATCGATAAAGAACAGAATATGGCTCGGGAGGGGATGTAAGTGATGACATAATTCAAGAATTTGAGATTGTGGCGAGCAGTAAATCTGATTGGTCTCTTTAAACATCCAATCAGAGAATTACAGAACAATGGAAATTGACAACGCAGCGAGTGAACCAATCACAATCGTTGCCTTCACCATCCCTCATTAGCATAGGGCTGTGGGCGGAGTGTGGGGCTGCCTATATAATGCGAGCTCCGAGCTAAGTTTACGTCATGTCTGGGTTGAATTGAACAAGACAATGCCTGAAGAGAAGAAATCAGTTACTGCCAAGAAAGGCGCCAAGAAAGTGATCAAGAAAACACCACCGAAGGGCGGTAAGAAGCGCAGGAAATCGAGGAAGGAGAGTTACTCCATCTACATCTACAAAGTGATGAAGCAGGTTCACCCCGACACCGGCATCTCCTCCAAGGCCATGGGCATCATGAACTCTTTTGTGAACGATATTTTTGAGCGTATCGCGGGTGAGGCTTCCCGCCTGGCCCATTACAACAAGCGATCCACCATCAGCTCCCGGGAGATCCAGACCGCCGTGCGCTTGCTGCTGCCCGGGGAGCTGGCCAAGCACGCCGTGTCGGAAGGGACAAAGGCGGTGACCAAGTACACCAGTTCCAAGTAAAACTCCACGCTGTCCTGATACAACACCAGAAACCCAACGGCTCTTTTAAGAGCCACCCACAACGTCTCTGAAAGAGCTGCACAAACACATCACCCTTTTAACTCAATTTACTGTAATTATTTCCTGAGCAAATGTTTGACAACATTTAAAGTTGAGTTAGATTTGAATTCTCATAAGCGATTTTACTGTCCGGTTCAACCTTAGCTTCTCTGATAAATTTTCCTCCCAGTAAACTGCACACACTGTCCCTGGCCGCCTGCCAATGAATTATGATCTTGTTTTAGGAGGTGACATTCAGACTTTAGTCACCTCATTCTCTCTCAAACCCTTTACAATATAAAAAAAATTCTAGTTCGGTTCAACCCGCTTATTAATCCGAGATTCCGAGTGCAACAGCCCAGACTGGGAGTTTTTACAGAGACCAGAACAGGGAGTTTGAACCCTGTGTCCCTCTTCTCTTTTCACAGAAGAACTCCCAGTTCTGGTCTCACTCCCGCCTGTGCGGAGGATCGATCCATGATCTGTGATTCCCAAATTGTACAAAGATTGAGCTGGAATGTGTCCCGTTACAGAACGTTTGAAACTGAACCCGAATTTAAACCTGATTGTAACATCCTGGAATTTGGAAGGTAATATGGAATACGGCAAAAGGAAATAAAAAGTGTTTGGAAATCTTTGGCTAATGGTGAATTTATCATAATCCGCATTGTAAAAATTATTGGCGGGGTTTTTGAAATTGAAGATTCGTTGGAAGTCGAACAGTAATTTTCGCCCTCTTTTCATTGGCGGGCTAAACAGACGGTGATTGGTCAGCGGAAAAGACCAATGAAATCCACTTCAGAGCGACCAATCACAAGTTTGCTCCCTGCATCCCTCCAGAAGCTATAAGAAGGGCAGATGTGGGAGGAGTTTCTCATTCTTTTTCTGTGGATCGTGGAAATGTCTGGAAGAGGAAAAACAGGCGGTAAAGCTCGCGCCAAGGCCAAGTCTCGCTCCTCCCGAGCCGGACTGCAGTTCCCTGTGGGCCGTGTTCACAGGCACCTACGAAAGGGGAACTACGCTCAGCGTGTGGGTGCCGGAGCCCCGGTCTACATGGCTGCTGTGCTCGAGTATCTGACCGCTGAAATCCTGGAGCTGGCCGGCAACGCGGCCCGCGACAACAAGAAGACCCGCATCATCCCCAGACACTTGCAGCTGGCCATCCGCAACGACGAGGAACTCAACAAGCTGCTGGGAAAGGTGACCATCGCTCAGGGCGGGGTGCTGCCGAATATCCAGGCTGTGCTGCTGCCCAAGAAAACCACCACTTCGTCCAAGACCAAGTAAAGCGGACAAGATTTAATCTAATAACCCAAAGGCTCTTTTCAGAGCCACCCACAGTATCTGTGAAAGGGCTGCTTACTGTCTTAATGGAGTCAGAGCCCTTTAATTCATGTACCGATAGATTGGCCTGTTTTAGACCTGTAAACATAGAAAATAGGTGCAGGAGCAGGCCGTTCGGCCCTTCGAACCTGCACCACCATTCTATAAGATCATGGCTGATTATTCCCTCAGTACCCCTTTTCTGCTTTCTCACAATATCTCTTTAGCCATAAGGGCCACATCAAACTCCCTCTTGAATATATCTAACGAACTGGCATCAACAACTCTCTGCGGTAGGTAATTCCACAGGTTAACAACTCTTGAGTGAATAAGTTTCTCCTCATCTCAGTCCTAAATGATTTACCCCCTTATCCGTATGCGGGAGTTTTCAGTTCCCGGTCTCTGCATTACGGTTCTCTGATCACACATACATTCTTCCCGTTAACAGCGAATAATTGAACTACAGTTGTCACTCAACAATTGTATAAATACCGCCACCGGTTCTTTAAATATTCTTTAATCTGTCTGAAAACGAGAGTCGGCGATAATGAATTAATGTAGTAATAAAAGGGCCTAGTTTAATTCTGGTCTGGTTTGAGATAGTTTGAATGCTGGTTTTGTTCTCGGGAGCTCCGGCCGTTCCCGGGCTCTGTATTTCGCTGCTAAGCCAGTCAGTTTAGACCGCACTGCATCAGCGAGCGATGCACAACATACAGGATCCGGGTCCATTGCAGTGCTTCCCAGATCTGCCTGCCCCCATTCTCCGGCAACACCGAATGAGGAAATCTATGCTCTGCCCCGGGGAAGTAGAGGTCAGAGCGACGCAAAGCCGATGTCAGTTTCCGAAAAAATTAAAGGGCTCATCAGTTAATCGTCAATAACTCCCATGTGAACGGAGCTGGTATATGAACACACGATCAGTAATCAGTCCCACACCCTCTGCCCGTCCCTACAATGGGTTAATGAACACGAAGCTCTGGTAATAGGAGATGGCAGCTCTTTCCTTTGCTGATTTGTTGGCTCTGAAAAGAGCCGTTGTTGCACTTGGTGCTGAAGCTTGGAGCCGAGGCAGGGGGAGTCTAAGCGCGCTCCCCGCGGATGCGGCGGGCGAGCTGGATGTCTTTGGGCATGATGGTGACTCGCTTGGCGTGGATGGCGCATAGGTTGGTGTCCTCAAAGAGCCCCACCAGGTAAGCCTCACTGGCCTCCTGCAGGGCCATGACGGCCGAGCTCTGGAAGCGCAGGTCGGTCTTGAAGTCCTGAGCGATCTCCCGCACCAGGCGCTGGAAGGGCAGTTTGCGGATCAGCAGCTCGGTGGATTTCTGGTAGCGGCGGATCTCCCTCAGAGCCACGGTGCCGGGTCGGTAGCGATGAGGCTTCTTCACTCCGCCCGTGGCCGGAGCGCTCTTCCGGGCCGCTTTGGTCGCCAGCTGTTTGCGAGGAGCTTTCCCTCCGGTGGATTTGCGCGCTGTCTGCTTGGTCCTGGCCATTTTCTGAACGGATCTCAACACAATCTGGGATACAGGAACTGTTAATGCGGAGCCTCCTCTGGGGCCTCCTTTTAAAGTGTGTGAGGGTCCGCCCCGGGGCTGTGATTGGCTGCAACCCGACCGCCAATCAAGTTTGACCCAAGCACCGAGAGTGAAAATGAAGGGCGGGGATTACTGGATCCTGATTGGCTGAACTGAAACTGACAGTTGGTCAATTTCAAAAAGCCCGCCAATTTCAGAATATCAACCAACAGAGATTAAATAAAATCTAATTTCCCGCCAGCAATTTAAGAATCCCGCTCTTTATAACGGCGATTGTGCCCCATTATAAGTCACCAATCCCATTCTGTCACATTCCGGTTTGAATTCTGAAGCCTCTAGCTTTCTGCAGTCGCCAATTTCAAACCGTTTTCCCACAATAGAACCGAAACACAGCGCTCCGCACAAATCCTAACAGACTCGGAATTCATCTTCAAGACTTCCAGGAACCAGAAGCTTTTAAATAAGGTCCCGTTACAATTAACAATCGCGAATATTCCCGCCTATATACAGCCCCTTCCCTGTCAATCTCAGACCTTGTTCCATCTCCCCACACTTCCTCTCACAGACGGGTTCAGCAGTTTACAAACACCGTATTCCAGCTGATTTGGAGAATGTGGTGTTTGGGGTTTGAGTTGTGAGGCGGGGTATCTCCGCCAGTATCACCGGCTCACAGACTCTCCCCCTGAATCTGTGAAATGACAATGACCAGGAACTGAGACTGGAGCCGAACACATCCCCAGTTACAGTGAGGCCCGGGCCGGACATCCCATTCTCTGTGTGTTTTATTGCAGACACTGGGGGAGGGGTGGGTGCAGCCAATGTCAGCGAGTCACCAGGGATCCTGGCTTCATGTTCAATGATTTCTGTCTGAAATCTGAGCCCGGCCCCGGGACAGGGATCATTTGATTCGGGGATCAGCTCTTTTCTGAGAGGCGTGGGTGGCTCTGAGAAGAGCCTTTGGGTTCAGATGTTTACAAGTTGCACTTTTTATTTACTTTTTGTGCGCTGCTTTCTTGGGTCTTGCTGATTTGGCCTTGGCCCTCGGTTTTTCCACCTTTTTGGCCGCCTTCACCTTTGCGCCCGAGGCCTTCTTGGGGCTCTTGGGCTTCGCTGCAGCCGGCTTCTTCCCAGCCGCCGCTTTCGCTGACTTTTTTGCTGTTAGCGCCTTCTTGGTGCTCGTTTTCTTGGCTGGAGATTTCTTGGCTGCTGGTTTCTTGGCCGGAGATTTCTTGGCTGCTGGTTTCTTGGCTGGAGATTTCTTGGCTGCTGGTTTCTTGGCTGGAGATTTCTTGGCTGCTGGTTTCTTCACCTTCCTTCCCACTTTACCCTGGTTTTCCTTCTTAGCGACTTTGAAGGAGCCCGAAGCGCCCGTGCCCTTGGTCTGCACCAGGAAGCCATTTGTCACATTCCTCTTGATACTGAACCTGATCTGGGACCCGCGCTTCTCCACATCCACGCCTTTGGCCGTCAGAGCCTTCTTTATCGCGGCCAGGGACATCCCCTTACGATCGCTGCCATCGGCCACAGCCTTTAGGATCTGTTCGCCCAACGTGGGACCGGCTGGCTTGGAGCGGGGAGCCGCCTTCTTCTTGCTGGGAGCCTTGATTTGAGTGGCGGCGGCAGGAGGGGCCGTTTCGGCGGCTGCAGTGTCAGTCATGTCTGCGACTCTGTGGAAAATCTCTCAGACAGTCAAAGCTCGGTCAGGAATGAAACGGGAGGCGGCGGCACAGAGCAACTTAAAGGCAGCGAGCGGACGGGGCGGAGACATCCTGCTGTCAGCTCCCCGCCCCTCCAGCCTCTCTGTGTTTCTCTCTCCTCATTAACTGTCCGATTCCAATTCAACCCGGGCCCTCCAGATTCCCAGACTGGCCTCTTTCTGTTCCGAACACCGGGATGTTTGCTGTCGAGAAAGTTTCATCCGAATTGAAGGCAGCAATTTGGATTTAAACCCGTTTCATTGCTGCACTGATCGCGCTCTCTCACCCGATCGCGGACATTTTTTCTGTTTTTTGATTGAAATTTGAAATCAAATCAAACTTGACGTTTAATTCCCACTTTAGACCTGAGCAGGGGAGCAGGGCGATCCTGTGACAGGGAAATCTTTGAATTTTACACAAGAGGGACTCTGGAATCCGGCGATGAGACGGACACACAAACACAGTGATATTAGTCTCACCGGGCCGCCCCTTTAACACACTCTCGCTCACACAATGTTCACATCTGCACATTCACAACACAAACTGTCCCAGATTTACAGCTCCCAGCACAGGGTTTCCTCTCCGCTCGGCCTGTGCTGCCGATTCTCGGGGTTAGTTGTAGTTTCCCAGCTCACTAAGTGTTAAACACTCCGAGGCCGGCGCTTCTCACAATATCTGTTCCCCAGATTCAGGAGCAGGAGCCAATCACAGCAGTGGCTGGCTTAACCCATATCTGCTGTTAAGTTGTTATATTGTTCGAATGCAGAAACATGTTTGATTAACATGAAAATATAAATTATATGTTCACCGTCCCTCCAGCATTTCTTTGTCTCTCTCACCTCCTAAGCTGAGGGACATTTAACAGTCACTAGTGTCCTATCCATCCCATGCTCATCACCCAGAGACGTGTCTCCATATTACGCTCAATATTAGTGTCAGACATTCATGTACCGCACTACGAAAGATAGAGAGAGACACACACACACTTTATCAGTCTTACACTTGGTATCAGTGTTCCCATATTACGCTCAATACTAGTGTCAGACATCCATGTACAGCACCAGAGAGAGAAACAGAAACAGTATCAGGATTGTACTTCCAATAGTGTTTCCACATCATGCTCAATAGCGTTATCCCGCCTTCACAGACAGTACAAGAGAAAGAGGATTGTAACAGAGTCAGAGATAGGGGGAAGAGTGCTGAGCGAGAGACAGCAAAGATCGAGGTCGGGCGGTGAGACACAGAAACATGCACAGTATCAGTTCCAGACTGACCTGTGAGGTCCGGTTTTATCCTGAAAGTCCCCATTGGGGAGATAGAGATGCAGTCCCCTCTCTCACTGATATTGTACCACAGAGGGAGACATTATTAATTCCACACTGTGGGACAGTGTCAGAGAGTGAGAGAAACAATGCCCCACATTTAACCCTCGCTTCCCTGTTGTAGTCTCTGTAATTTTGCAGCTCAGGGCTGTTCGGTATTATTCTCAGTGACCGAGTGTTTCACTCCAATTAAATTAACCTGGGACTTTTACTGTCAGATATTAACTCCTGCACAGTCCCAGCAAACACTCCTGCTCCCTCGCCCCTCCGATGTTTCTGCAGGATTGCTTTGTGAAGACGGGCTCACGAAGAGAAAAACACCCTGCATGGCATGATCCAAAATTGAGCATCTCAAAGGGACAAGGTCCCCAGCTTTAAACATTCTCTGTCCTCCAGGCCTCCATAACCAGTGCCTGCCAAGAGATACTTGGTCACTCAATCAGAAAACACCAGGACTGGTTTGATGAGAATGATCAGGAGATCCAAGAACTAATAGATCGCAAGCACAGAGCATTTCTGAGCCTCAAGCAAAAACACAACTCGGGAGCAGCAAAGCAACATTACAGGTGGCTCAAGTCTGAGGTCCAACAAAAAACCTGGGACCTAACAAACAGCTGGTGGATGGAGAAAGCACAGGAGTTACAACAACTAGCCAACAGCCATGATGTGCTAGGATTCTTCATCGCAGTCAAGGCCACCTATGGTCCAAACACCCAAGGCCCCACCCCACTGCTGGCCAAGAACGGGGAAACCGTCAAGGACACCAAGGCTGTCAGGGCCTGCTGGAAAAGGACTTCAAAGATCTCCTCAATCAAGACTCTGCCTTTGAGTCGAGTGTTCTCAATTCCATCCCGCAGCTTGCGACCCACCACCACCTCAGCGAAACCCCAATGGTGCATGAGGTTGGAAAAACCATAAGACAGCTCAAGAACAACAAGGCTATGGGAGCGGATGGAATCCCTGCTGAGACACTAAAGTATGGTGGAGAGGCACTGTTGACGCAGATACATGACCTCATCTTTCTCATCTGGAGTGAGGAGAGCATGCCGGGAGATCTCAGAGATGCAGTGATCATGACCAGCATTAAAAAAGGGGACAAGTCCACTGCGGCAATTACAGGGGAATCTCCCTGCTATCAACCACTGGGAAGGTTGCTGCTAGAGTCCTCCTCAACCATCTTCACCCTGTGGCCGAGGAGATCCTCCCAAAGTCACAGTGCGGATTTCGTCCCCTATGGTGCATAGAAACATCGGAACATAGAAAATAGGTGCAGGAGTAGGCCCTACGAGCCTGCACCACCATTCAGTAATATCATGCCTGATCATTCAACTCAGTACCCCTTTCCTGCTTTCTCTCCATAACTCTAGATCCCTTTAGCCGTAAGGTCCATATCTAACTCCCTCTTGAATATATCCAATCAACTGGCATCAACAACTCTCTGCAGTAGGGAATTCCACAGGTTAACAACTCTATGAGTGAAGAGGTTTTTTCTCATATCGGTCCTAAATGGCTTACCCCTTATCCTTAGACTGTGACCCCTGGTTCTGGACTTCCCCAACATCAGGAACATTCTTCCTGCATCTAACCTGTCCAGTCTCGTCAGAATTTAAAATGTTTCTATGAGATCCTCTCTCATCCTTCTAAACCCCAGTGAATAAAAGCCCAGTCAATCCAGTCTCTCCTCATATGTCAGTCCAGCCATCCCCGGAATCAGTCTGGTGAACCTTCGCTGCACTCCCTCAATAGCAAGAACGTCCTTCCTCAGATTAGGAGACCAAAACTGAACACAATATTCCAGGTGAGGCCTCACCAAGGCCCTGTCGAACTGTAGTAAGACTTCCCTGCTCCTATACTCAAATCCCCTAGCTATGAAGGCCAACATACTATTTGCCTTCTTCACCACCTGCTGTACCTGAATGCAAACTTTCAATGACTGATGTACCATGACACCCAGGTCTCATTGCACCCCCGCCCCCCCTCCCCATTACCTAATCTGCCGCCATTCAGATAATATTCTGCCTTTGTGTTTTTGCCCCCAAAGTGGATAACCTCACATTCATCCACATTATACTGCATCTGCCATGCATTTGCCCACTCACCTAACCTGTCCAGGTCACCCTGCAGCCTCTTAGCTTTCTCCTCACAGCTCACACCACCACCCAGTTTAGTGTCATCTGGAAACTTGGAGATATTACACTCAATTCCCTCATCCAAATCATTAATGTATATTGTAAATAGCTGGGGTCCCAGCACTGAGCCCTGTAGCACCCCACTAGTCACTGCCTGCCATTCTGAAAAGGACCCGTTAATCCCGACTCTCTGCTTCCTGTCTGCCAACCAGTTCTCTATCCACGTCAGTACATTACCCCCAATAACATGTGCTTTAATTTTGCACACCAATCTCTTGTGTAGGACCTTGTCAAAAGGCCAAATACACCAGCTCCACTGGTTCTCCCCTGTCCACTCTACTAGTTACATCCTGAAAAAATTCCAGAAGATTAGTCAAGCATGATTTCCCTTTCATGTTGACTTTGACCGATCCTGTCACTGCTTTCCAAATGCGCTGTTATTTCATTTTTAATAATTGATTCCAACATTTTCCCCACTACTGATGTTAGGCTAACTTGTCTATAATTATCCATTTTCTCTCTCCCTCATTTTTTAAAAAGTGGTGTTACATTAGCTACCCTCCAATTCATAGGAACTGATCCAGAGTCGATAGAATGTTGGAAAATGACCACCAATGCATCCACTATTTCTAGGGCCACTTCCTTACATACTCTGGGATGCAGACTATCATGCCCCGGAGATTTATCGGCCTTCAATCCCATCAAATTCCCTAACACAATTTCCGGCCTAATAAGGATATCCTTCAGTTCCTCCTTCTCACTAGACCCTCGGTCCACTAGTACTCCCAGAAGAGTATTTGTGTCTTCCTTCATGAATACAGAAGCAAAGTATTTGTTCAATTAGTCTGCCATTTCTTTGTTCCCCATTATAAATTCACCTGAATCTGACTGCAAGGGACCTATGTTTGTCTTTACTAATCTTTTTCTCTTCACATATCAATAAAAGCTTTTGCAGTCAGTTTTTATGTACTCGGAAAGCTTCCTCTCATACTCTATTTTCCCCCTCCTAATTAAACCCTTTGTCCTCCTCTGCTGAATTCTAAATTTCTCCCAGTCCTCAGTTTTCTGCTTTTTCTGGCCAATTTATATGACGCTTCCTTGGATTTAACACTATCCTTAATTTCCTTTGTTAGCCACGGTTGAGCCACCTTCCCCATTTTATTTTTACTCCAGACAGGTATGTACAATTGTTGAAGTTCATCCATGTGATCCTTAAATGCTTGCCATTGCCTATCCACCATCAACCCTTTAAGGATCAGTTGCCAGTCTATTCTAGCCAATTCACATCTCATACCATCGAAGTTACCTTTCCTCAAGTTCAGGATCCTAGTCTCTGAAGTAACTGTGGCACTATCCATCTTAATAAAGAATTTTACCATATTATGGTCACTCTTCCTCAAGGGGCCTCGATCAACAAGATTGCTAATTAGTCCTTTCTCATTACACATCACCCAATCTAGGATGCCCCCCCACCCCCTCTAGTTGGTTCATCGACATATTGGTCGACAAAACCATCCCTAACACACTCCAGGAAATCCTCCTCCACTGTATTGCTACTAGTTTGGTCAGCCCAATCTATATGTAGATTAAAGTCACCCATGATAACTGCTGTACCTTTATTGCACACATCCCTTATTTCTTGTTTGATGCTGTCCCCAACCTCACTACTACTGTTGAGTGGTCTGTACACAACTCCCACTAGCGTTTTCCACCCTTTGGCAACATACCACCCTGCAGTCTTGATTGTGGCCACAGAAACGTCTATCTATTCCCCTTACAATAGAATCCCCTACCACTATAGCTCTCCCACTCTTTTTCCTGCCCTCCTGTGCAGCAGAGCCACGGTGCCATGGACTTGGCTGCTGTTGTCCTGCCCTGATGAGTCATCCCCCCCAACAATACCCAAAGTGGTGTATCTGTTTTGGAGGGGGATGACCACAGGGAAATCTGCACCACCTTCCTTCCACTGCTCTTCCTGTTGGTCATCCATTCCCTATCTGTCGTGTAACCCTGACCTGTGGTAAGACCAACTCACTAAACGTGCTATTCATGGCATCCTCAGCATCGTGCATGCTCCAGAGAGAATCCACCCGCAGATCCTGTGCCACAATGCAGTCTGTCAGGAGCTGCAGCAGAGTACACTTCCTGCTAATGTAGCCATCAGGGACACTGGAAACATCCCTGCATTCCCACATAGCATAGGAGGAGCATGACACCTGTCCGAGCTCTCCTGCCAAGGCTTAACCCTTAGATCAACTTAATTTTGAAACAACAATGATAAAGGTTACCTACTGATAGGGAAAAGAAAAAGAAAAACTACTCACCAATCACCAGCCAATCACTTACCCCCTTGGCTGTGACGTCACCTTGCGATTTATTCTACTTCTTTGTTTACCTTCTGCAGCTGCACCTGCACCAGCTGGCCTCTCCGACTGTTGGGCCTTTTATAGGCCTCTCCGATGCTGCCCCAGACTCCCGCTGCTCGAACACCCGCCTCTCCGACTGTTGGGCCTTTTATAGGCCTCTCCGATGCTGCCCCAGACTCCCACTGCTCGAACGCCCGCCTCTCCGACTGTTGGGCCTTTTATAGGCCTCTCCGATGCTGCCCCAGACTCCCGCTGCTCGAACTCCCGCCTCTCCGACTGTTGGGCCTTTTATAGGCCTCTCCTATGCTGTTCCAGACTCCCACTGCTCGAACGCCCGCCTCTCCAATGCCGAGCCTTTTATAGGCCTCTCCGACACTGCTCCAAACTCCCGCTGCTCGAATTCCCACCTCTCCAATGCCAAGCCTTTTATAGGCCTCTCTGACGCTGCACCGGGGCACAATGGACATGATATTTTCAGCGCGACAGCTGCAGAAAAAATGCAGGGAGCAGCGCCAGCCCTTATACATGGCCTTTTTCAACCTTACAAAGGCCTTTGTCAATGTCAACCACGAGGGTCTATGGAACTTCCTCCTCCATTTCGGATGCTCCCAAAAGTTTGTCAACATCCTTCAGCTGCTCCAAAGGACATGCAGGCCATGATCCTTACCAATGGATCCATTACAGACCCAATCCACGTCCGGACCGGGGTCACATATGGCTGTGTCATTGCTCCAACCCTCTTCTCAATCGTCCTTGCTGCCATGCTCCACCTCACAGTCAACAAGCTCCCCATTGCAGTGGAACTAAATTACAGAACCAGTGGGAAGTTGTTTAAACTTTGCCGCCTCTAGGCCAGGTCCACGATCACCCCAACCTCTGTCGTTGAGCTACAGCACGCAGATGACACCTGCGTCTGCACACATTCTGAAGTTGAACTCCAGGATATAGTCGATGTAGTTACTGAGGCATTCAAGAGCATGGGCCTTACGCTAAACATCTGAAAGACAAAGGTCCTCCATCAGCCTGTCCTTGATCCACGGTGCAGCCCTCGACAACATGGATCATTTCCCATACCTCGGGAGACTTGTATCAACAAAAGCAGACATTGATGACGAGATTCAACACCCCCTGCAGTGTGTAAGTGCAGCCTTCGGCCACCTGAGGAAAAGAGTGTTCGAAGACCAGGCCCTCAGGTCTACCACCAAGCTCGTGTTCTACAGGACTGTGGTAATACCTGCCCTCCTGTATGGCTCAGAGGCATGGACCATGTACAGCAGACACCTCAAGTTTCTGGAGAAATATCACCAATGATATCTCCGCAAGATCGTACAAATCCCCTGGGAGGGCAGGTGCACCAATATCAGCGTCCTTGTCCAGGCTAACATTCCCAGCATTGAAGCACTGACCACACTCGATCAGCACCGCTGGGCAGGCCACATAGTTCACATGCCAGACACGAGACTCCCAAAGCAAGTGCTCTATGCGGAGCTCCTTCATGGCAAATGAGCCAAAGGTGGGCAAGGGAAACATTACAAGGACACCCTCAAAGCCTCCCTGATAAAGTGCGACATCCCCACTGACACCTGGAAGTCCCTGGCCAAAGACAGCCCTAAGTGGAGGAAGTGCATCCGAGAGGGCGCTGAGCACTTCAAGTCTCATCGCTGAGAGCATGCAGAAACCAAGCGCAGGCAGCGGAAAGAGCGTGTGGCAAACCAGTCCCACGCACCCCTTCCCTCAACGACTGTCTGTCCCACCTGCGACACAGTCTGTGGCTCTCGTATTGGACTGTTCAGCCAACAAAGAACTCACTTCAGGAGTGGAAGCAAGTCTTCCTCGATTCCGAGGGACTGCCTATGATGATGATAATGATAAACATTCTCTGTCCTTGCCCCCCAGGCCCAGTTCCTTTGCTCAGATTCTGCTAAAAGTAAATTGGGAAAAGTTCACTTTGATTTTTAAAGGCTGAATTATTGCAGAGAGCTGCGCATGCGTGGATAAGCCCCGCCCCCTGTGTCGATTTCCAGTGAGCAGAAGAGCGCGTGCGCCCTCCCCTCCCCCAGCCTGTGAGCGCCATTCACTCAGTGAGCGGAAGCAGATGGTTTAAACAGCCGGGAATGGAGACACCGAGGTCCCGCGGTAAGGCAGCGAGCAGCAGCCTCCTTACAGCAGCACATCGCTTTGGGAGCGTGTCCGCAGATGGGCTCAGAGATCGGCACTGAGTCCGGGGGAAGTTCAGGGGGAGTCGGGGTCTGTGTGTAACAGGCGAGTGGAGCAAGAACTGGTCTGAGTGAAGTGAGTGAGGGAAGGGAGAGGCCATTCTCGGGCTGTGTGTGGACAGCGTGTGTCCCGGGTAAGGGAGACAGAATGGGAAAGATCTGCTGTTTACAATCATTGCTGCTTTCTCCCTGCAAACCAGTAGTGAACGTTCCTGCTTTAGTTCCAATCTCACCGTGTTTGTTGTCATTGGACAGCGAGCAGTGGAAGCAGAGCCGGACACTGAGGATTTATACAAGGAGCATCTATTGCAGGCACCGGGTGAGAAATGTGAAGGACACGTTTTAAACAGCGGCTCTTTGTTTCTGGTTGAACGGTTAGTGCCCTGGGAGAGGGGAGCAGCAATCTGAGCTGTGTAAAAGTCCGTGCTCCATCGGGTAGTCCCATTCCTGAAGCAGGGCAGGGGTTGGGTTGTGTCTGGATGTCAGTAAATTGCTGTAAATCTGCCCAACAGACTTGGTATGCAGAAGCCGAGTGCTGCAGTACTGCAGTGGAGTCAGACACTGACACTGTTTGTATCGCTGGCTTCCCTTTGTGAATGTTCATAATGAATATTAAGTGAACGATTACATTCATCACTTTAGTCTTTTCTACCTCTCCTGTTCTTGAATGATCAGAGATACATTTTCTTCTTACAGGCAAGGAATTGAAGGAACCGGAAATGTGAAGTTTCTTCCACCTGAGACATTTGGAACAGTGTAACCAGCTGCTTGTAAACACAGTAGGTACGGTACCGATCACAGTGTCATCATCACAGCAGTCCCTTGAACGAGGGTAACTTGCTTCCACATGAGTTCACAGATGTTTCAATGAAGGACCCGATATTCCAGTCCTGAACTCCAATTGAAGGGTGGAAGATGCCTGTGCCTGGTTTGTTTTAACGTGTGGTGACCGTTGCAAATCAACCACCACACGGGCTTGACAGAGCTCGGCCTTTATCCAGTGGCAAGGGTTAACCAAGATGACTGGAGACCTGCTCTGCTGCACGGATCTAATGCGCGCACATATCACAGTGTGGGCTGGCCCATTCTGCCCTGGGCTTCTAGTGTGCAGGTACACAGACAGGTTATCCGAATTAAACATGTCTGTGGTGCTGAATGGCCTCCTCCTATTCCTGTGTAACAGGCCCGAGGGGGTTAATAGTCACCTCCTGTTCCTAATTTAACAGACTGGAGATACTGAGTGGTCTTCTCATGTTCCTAATGTAATAAACACGAGGGACATAATGGCTTCCTCCTGTTCATATGTAACAAGGTCTAGGGGCAGAATGGCCTCCCCCTGTACCTTTGTATCAGGCTAGAATGGGATGAATGGTCTCCTTTAGTTCTTATGTAACAGGTTCCAGGGGCTGAATAGCCACTTCTATTCCTGTGTCACAGACTCCAGGGGCTAAATAGTCTCCTC
This sequence comes from Pristiophorus japonicus, assembly GCF_044704955.1. Lineage (NCBI taxonomy): Eukaryota > Metazoa > Chordata > Chondrichthyes > Pristiophoridae > Pristiophorus > Pristiophorus japonicus. The sequence continues at coordinate 180,303 of NW_027254290.1, forward strand.
CAGTTCCTATGTAACAAGCTCGAGGGGCTGAATGCCCTCCTCCTGTTCCCCTGAAACAGTCCCACGGGGATGAATGCTCTTGTCCTATTCCTAATGTAACAGACCCGAGGGGCAGAATTGCTTCCTCCTACTGCTTTCTAACTCCAATTGCTGAATAGCCCTCTCCAGTTCCTAATGTAATCAGCTCGAGTTGCTGTATGGCCTCCTCCAGTCCCTATATGATATCCTCGAAGGGTTGAACGGCCTTCTCCTGTTCCCATGTCACAGGGTCAAAGGGCTGAATGGCCTGCTTGTGATCCTAATTTAACATGCTTGAGGGGCTGAATATCCTCCCCCAGTTCCTATATAACATGTGCGAGGGGCTGAAAGACCTCTTCCAATTCCTTTAACAGGCTGGAGGTGCTGAATGAGCACCTCCTGTTCCTGGTTAACAGTTCCGAGGGGTGGAATTGACCTACTCCTGTTCCGATGTAACAGACCCAAGGGACTGAGGGTCTTCTCCTGTTCCTAATGTAAGAAGCACGAGGGGATGAAAAACTTCCTGCTGTTCCCATGTCACAGAATCAAAGGCTGAGTGGTCTGCTTGTGTTTCTAATGTTAGAGAGGCTGAATTTCCTCTTCCCATATAACAGAATGGAAGGGCTGAATGGCATCCTCCTGATCCAATGTAACAGGCTCGAGGGGAAGAATAGCCTCATCCTGCTCCTGTCTAACAACATTCAGTGCTGAACAGCCACCTCCTGTTCCTGTGTAATAAGTTAAATGGGATGAGTGGCCTCCTCCAGTTGCAATATAACATGTACGACTGGCTTATTGGCCTCTTCTAGTTCCTATAACATTGTCGGTGGGCTGAATGGCCTACTCCAGTTCCTACATAACATGCTTGAGAGTCTGAATGGCCTACTCCAGTTCAGATGTGAAAGGCTCCAGAGGATGGATGGCCTCCTCTATTCCTGTGTAACAGTATCCAGTCGATGCATCGCCTCCACCAATTCCTTTATAGCAAGGCTGTGGTTCTGAATGCCCACCTCCTGTTTCTATGCAACAAACTTGAGGGTCTGAATGGCTGCCTATTCATTTGTAACAGGTTTGAGGGGCTGAATGGTGTCCATCTATTCCTGTAAAGCAAACTCCAGGGCTAAAAGGCCCACTCCAGTTCCTAATGTAACAGAGTCGAAGGGCAGAATGGCTTACTGTTCCTGTGTAACAGGATCCAAGGACTGAATGGGCCTCCTCCACTTCTAATGAATGGCCTCCCCCTGTTCCAAATGTAACAGACACGAGGGACTGAATGGGCCTCCTCCAGTTCCTTATGTAACAGACTCGAGGGACTGAATTGCCTCCTCCTGTTCCAATGTAACAGACTCGAGGGACTCAATGGCCTCCTCCTGTTCCAATGTAACAGACTCGAGAGACTGAATGGCCTCCCCCTATTCCTTATATAACAGGCTCATAAGAACATAAGAATTAGGAACAGGAGTAGGCCATCTAGACCCTTGAGCCTGCTCCGCCACTCAACAAGATCATGGCTGATCTGGCCGTGGACTCGGCTCCACTTACCCGCCCGCTCCCCGTAACCCTTAATTCCCTTATTGGTTAAAAATCTATCTATCTGTAATTTGAATACATTCAATGAGCTAGCCTCAACTGTTTCCCTGGGCAGAGAATTCCACAGATTCACAACCCTCTGGGAGAAGAAATTCCTTCTCAACTCGGTTTTAAATTAGCTCCCCTGTATTTTGAGGCTATGCCCCCAAGTTCTAGTCTCCCCGACCAGTGGAAACAACCTCTCTGCCTCTATTTTGTCTATCCCTTTCATTATTTTAAATCTTTCTATAAGATCACCACTCATCCTTCTGAACTCCGAGTAAAGACTCAGTCTACTCAATCTATCATCATAAGGTAACCCCCTCATCTCCGGAATCAGCCTAGTGAATCGTCTCTGTACCCCCTCCAAAGCTAGTATATCCTTCCTTAAGTAAGGTGACCAAAAGTGCATGCAGTACTCCAGGTGCGGCCTCACCAATACCCTATACAGTTGCAGCAAGACCTCCCTGCTTTTGTACTCCATCCCTCTCGCAATGAAGGCCAACATTCCATTCGCCTTCCTGATTACCTGCTGCATCTGCAAACTAACTTTTTGGGATTCATGCACAAGGACCCCCAGGTCCCTCTGCATCGCAGCATGTTGTAATTTCTCCCTATGCAAATAATATTCCCTTTTGCTGTTTTTTTTCCAAGGTGGATGACCTCACATTTTCCGACATTGTATTCCATCTGCCAAACCTTAGCCCATTCGCTTAACCTATCTAAATCTCTTTGCAGCCTCTCTGTGTCCTCTACACAACCCGCTTTCCCACTAATCTTTGTGTCATCTGCAAATTTTGTTACACTACACTCTGTCCCCTCTTCCAGGTCATCTATGTATATTGTAAACAGTTGTGGTCCCAGCACCGATCCCTGTGGCACACCACTAACCACCGATTTCCAACCCAAAAAGGACCCATTTATCCCGACTCTCTGCTTTCTGTTAGCCAGCCAATTCTCGATCCATGCTAATACATTTCCTCTGACTCCGCATACCTTTATCTTCTGCAGTAACCTTTTGTGTGGCACCTTATCGAATACCTTTTGGAAATCTAAATACACGACATCCATTGGTACACCTCTATCCACCATGCTCTTTATATCCTCAAAGAATTCCAGTAAATTAGTTAAACATGATTTCCCCTTCATGAATCCATGTTGCGTCTGCTTGATTGCACTATTTCTATCTAGATGTCCCACTATTTCTTCCTTAATGATAGCTTCAAGCATTTTCCTCAAGACAGATGTTAAACTAACCAGCCTATAGTTACCTGCCTTTTGTCTGCCCTCTTTTTTTTAAACAAAGGCGTTACATTAGCTGCTTTCCAATCTGCTGGTACCTCCCCAGAGTCCAGAGAATTTTGGTAGATTATAATGAATGAATCTGCTATAACTTCCATCTCTTTTAATACCCTGGGATGCATTTCATCAGGACCAGGGGACTTGTCTACCTTGAGATCCATTAGCCTGTCCAGCACTACCCCCCTAGTGATAGTGATTATCTCAAGGTCCTCCCTTCCCACATTCCTGTGACCAGCAATTTTTGGCATGGTTTTTGTGTCTTCCACTGTGAAGACCGAAGCAAAATAATTGTTTAAGGTCTCAGCCATTTCCACATTTCCCATTATTAAATCCCCTTTCTCATCTTCTAAGGGACCAACATTTACTTTAGTCACTCTTTTCCGGTTTATCTATCGGTAAAAGCTTTTACTATCTGTTTTTATGTTTTGCGCAAGTTTACTTTCGTAATCTATCTTTCCTTTCTTTATTGCTTTCTTAGTCATTCTTTGCTGTCGTTTAAAATTTTCTCAATCTTCTAGTTTCCCACTAACCTTGGCCACCTTATACGCATTGGTTTTTAACTTGATACTCTCCTTTATTTCCTTAGTTATCCACGGCTGGTTATCCCTTCTCTTACCGCCCTTCTTTTTCACTGGAATATATTTTTGTTGAGCACTGTGAAAGTACTCCTTAAAAGTCCTCCACTGTTCCTCAATTGTGCCACCGTTTAGTCTTTGTTTCCAGTCTACTTTAGCCAACTCTGCCCTCATCCCACTGTATTCCCCTTTTTTAAGCATAGTATGCTCGTTTGAGACACTACTTCCTCACCCTCAATCTGTATTACAAATTCAACCATACTGTGATCACTCAATCCGAGAGGATCTTTGACTAGGAGATCGTTTATTATTCCTATCTCATTACACAGGACCAGATCTAAGATAGCTTTCTCCCTTGTAGGTTCTGTAACATACTGTACGAAGAAACAATCCCGTATGCATTCTATGAATTCCTCCTCAAGGCTACCCTGTGCGATTTGATTTGACCAATCGATATGTAGGTTAAAATCGCTCATGATTACTGCTGTTCCTTTTTCACATGCCTCCATTATTCCCTTGATTATTGTCTGCCCCACCGTGAAGTTATTATTTGGGGTCCTATAAACTACGCCCACCAGTGACTTTTTCCCCTTACTATCTCTAATCTCCACCCACAATGATTCAACATTTTGTTCATTAGAGCCAATATCGTCTCTCACAACTGCCCTGATATCATCCTTGATTAACAGAGCTACCCCACCTCCTTTCCCTTCTTGTCTATCTTTCTGAATTGTCAGATACCCCTGTATGTTTAACTCCCAGTCTTGGCCACCCTGCAACCATGTTTCTGTGATGGCCACCAAATCATACCCATTTGTAATGATTTGTGCCATCAACTCATTTACTTTGTTTCGAATGCTGCGTGTGTTTAGGTAAAGTGTTTTAATACTCGTTTTTAAACCATGATTTTTAGTTCTGACCCCTCCTGCAGCCCCTTTATATTCATACATATTGTCCCTTCCTATCACCAGGTTCGAGGGACTGAATGGCCTCCTCCTGTTCCAATGTAACAGGCTCGAAGGACTGAATGGCCTCCCCCTGTTCCTAATGTAACAGGCTCGAAGGACTGAATGGCCTCCTCCTGTTCATTATGTATGAGGTTCGAGGGACTGAATGGCCTCCTCCTGTTCCTAATGTAACAGGCTCGAAGGACTGAATGGCCTCCTCCTGTTCATTATGTATGAGGTTCGAGGGACTGAATGGCCTCCTCCTGTTCCTTATGTAACAGGCTCGAGATACTGAATGGCCTCCTCCTGTTCCTTATGTAACAGACTCGAAGGACTGAATGGATTCCTCCTGTTCCAATATAACAGACTCGAGGGACTGAATGGCCTCCCCCTGTTCCTTATGTAACAGACTCAAGGGATTGAATGGCCTCCCCTGTTCCAGTGTAACAGACTCGAGGGACTGAATGGCCTCCTCCTGTTCCTTATGTAACAGGCTCGAGGGACTGAATGGCCTCCTCCTGTTCCTTATGTAACAGGCTCGAGATACTGAATGGCCTCCTCCTGTTCCTTATGTAACGGACTCGAAGGACTGAATGGCTTCCTCCTGTTCCAATATAACAGACTCGAGGAACTGACTGGCCTCCCCCTGTTCCAGTGTAACAGGCTCAAGGGACTGAATGGCCTCCTCCTGTTCCTTATGTAACAGACTCGAGGGACTGAATGGTCTCCTCCTGTTCCTTATGCAACAGGCTCGAGGGACTGAATGGTCTCCTCCTGTTCCTTATGTAACAGGCTCGAGGGACTGAATGGCCTCCTCCTGTTCCTTTATGTAAAGGCTCGAAGGGATGATTTTCCTCCAGGTTCCATGTGCTGAAAGGCCTCCTCAAGTTCCAAGATCCAGGGACTGTTCTTCCCCGTTGTTTTGGAAATAGCATCGGGCAGTAAACAGGAGCTCAATGCTTCTTGCCCGCCAGCTCTCTGATCGGGCTCCTCGCACTGATTATGTTTTATCATCTCGCTCAAACGTTCCCAAATGTTGCTTTCTTTTCCATCACCTCTAGGGTTATTAGCCAAGTTTGCATCGAGCAAATCGTGATCTCACCAGTAACAGCACTTTCCCGATGGTTATCCACGAGGCTGCTTCTGACATTTTCTTCTGTGTAAATGTTAACCACCGTAAGTAACTGAAAAGTTTCATTTCTACAGCAACAACAAACACTTGCATTTATGACAGATACCGAATAAATCCCACACTCACTCCCTGTACCCCTGACTGATAGATACAGAGCGAATCCCACACTCACTCCCTGTACCCCTGACTGATAGATACAGAATGAATCCCACACTCACTCCCTGTACCCCTGACTGACACATACAGAGTGAATCCCACACTCACTCACTGTACCACAGACTCAGATACAGAGTGAATCCCACACTCACTCACTGTACCACAGACTCAGATACAGAGTGAATCCCACACTCACTCACTGTACCACAGACTCAGATACAGAGTGAATCCCACACTCACTCCCTGTACCCCTGACTGTCAGATATAGAATGAATTGCACACTCACTCACGGTACCCCTGACAGCTATGGTTTATATCATGTACTAATAGCTCGTCTCTACTCCAAATATTTCTGAATCTCATTCATCCAATATAATGCGAAAAACTATTGTCTGTTGGGGTAGTCTCTGATCTGTAAATTTCACAGATGTAGGATAAAACAACTCGCATACCAGGAACTGACAGGTACAGAGGAAACACCCACTCACTTACCCCAGAATGAGAGATACAGAATAAAACCCACACTCACATACCAGAAACTGACAGATACAGAATAAAACCCACACTCACATACCAGAAACTGACAGATACAGAATAATACCCACACTCACATACCACAAACTGACAGATACAGAATAAAACCCACACTCATATACCGGAAACTAACAGGTACAGAGGAAACACACACTCGCTTACCCCAGATTGAGAGATACAGAATAAATCCACATTCACATTGCACAAACTGATATATAAAGGTAAAAATCCACACTCAGATACCAGAAACTGACACCCCGCACATCTACCACAAACTGACAGGTACAAAAAAAACACAATCACATCCCAGAAACTGACAGGTACATATTAATTCCTACACTCACACAGCAGAAACTGACAGGTACAGAATGCAATCCACACTTAGATATCAGAAAGTGACCAGTGCAGATTAAAACCAAAGTCACATATCAGAAACTGACAGGTACCAATTAAATCCGAAACTCCCATGCCAGAATCTGATAGGTACAGAATGCAATCCACACTCTGATCCAAAAAACTGACAGATACTGGTCAATATCCACATTCACATGCCAGAAGCTGACGATATAGGTTAACGTACACACTCATCTACCAGAAACTGACCAGTACATGATAAAACACACACTGACATAACAGAAACTGACAGATACAGATAAAGACCACACTCAGATACCAGAAACTGACAGATACAGAATAAAACCCACACACACATACCAGAAACTGACCGACTGACAGAAATGAAGGACAGTATCCAACTAAAAACAAGGGCGTACAAAGTGGCCAAAACTAGTGGGAGGACAGAAGACTGGGAAGCTTTTAAAAGCCAGCGAAGAATGACTAAAAAAATTATTAAGAAAGGGAAGATAGACTATGAAAGTAAACTAGCACAAAATATAAAAACAGACAGCAAGAGTTTCTATAGGTATATAAAAAGGAAAAGAGTGGTTAAGGTAAATGTTGGTCCCTTAGAGGACGAGACCGGGGAATTAGTAATGGGGCACATGGAGATGGCAGAAACTCTGAACAAATATTTTGTATCAGTCTTTATGGTAGAGGGCACTAACAATATTCCAACAGTGTATAGTCAAGTGGCTATAGTGGGGAGGAGATGGTACTCCGTAAGGTAATGGGATTAAAGGCAGATAAATCCCCTGGACCTGATGTCTTGCATCCGAGGGTCTGAAGAGAAGTAGCGGCAGGGATAATGGATGCATTGGTTGTAATTTACCATAATTCCCTGGATTCTGCGGAGGTCCCAGCAGATTGGAAAACTGAAAATGTAACGCCCCTATTTCAAAAAGGAAGCAGACAAAAAGCAAGAAACAATGAACCAGTTAGCCTAACATCTGTGGTTGGGGAAAATGTTGGAGTCCATTATTAAAGAAGCAGTAGCAGGACATTTGGATAAGTGAAATTCGGTCAGGCAGAGTCAGCATGGAATAATGAAGGGGAAGTCATAGAAACATAGAAAATAGGTGCAGGAGTAGGCCATTCGGCCCTTCGAGCCTGCACCACCATTCAATAAGATCATGGCTGATCATTCACCTCAGTACCGCTTTCCTGCTTTCTCTCTATACCCCTTGATCCCTTTAGCCGTAAGGGCCTTATCTAACTCTCCCTTGAATATATCCAATGAACTGGCATCAACAACTCTCTGCGGTAGGGAATTCCACACCTTAACAACTCTCTGAGTGAAGAAGTTTCTGCTCCTTTCAGTCCTAAATAGCTTAGCCCTTCTCCTTAGACTATGTCCCCTGGTTCTGGACTTCCCCAACATCGGGAACATTCTTCCTGTGTCCAACCTGTCCAGTCCCGTCAGAATTTAAAATGTTCGAGATCCCCTCTCATCCTTCTAAATTCCAGTGAATACAGTCCGAGTCGATCCAGTCCCTCGTCATATGTCAGTCCTGCCATCCCGGGAAGCAGTCTGGTGAATCGTCGCTGCACTTCCTCAATAGCAAAAACGTCCTTCCTCAGATTAGGAGACCAAAACTGAACACAATATTCCAGGTGAGGCCTCACTAAGGCTCTGTAGAACTGCAGTAAGACCTCCCTGCTCCTATACTCAAATCCCCTAGCTATGAAGGCCAACATACCATTTGCCTTCTTCACCACCTGCTGTACCTGCATGCCAAATTTCAATGACTGATGTACCATGACACCCAGGTCTCGCTGCACCTCCCTTTTTCCTAATCTGCTGCCATTCAGATAATATTCTGCCTTTGTGTTTTTGCCACCAAAGTGGATAACCTCACATTTATCCACATTATACTGCATCTGCCTCGCCTTTGCCCACTCACCTAACCTGTCCAAGTCAACCTGCAGCCTTTTAGCGTCCTCCTCACAGCTCACACTGCCACCCAGCTTAGTGTTATCTGCAAACTTGGCGATATTACACTCAATTCCCTCATCCAAATCATTAATGTATATTGTAAATAGCTGGGGTCCCAGCACTGAGCCCTGCGGTATCCCACTAGTCACTGCCTGCCATTCTGAAAAGGACCCGTTTATTCCGACTCTCTGCTTCCTGTCTGCCAACCAGTTCTCTATCCACGTCAGTACATTACCCCCAATACCATGTGCTTTAATTTTGCACACCAATCTCTTGTGTGGGACCTTGTCAAAAGCCTTTTGAAAGTCCAAATACACCACATCCACTGGTTCTCCCTTGTCCACTCTACCAGTTACATCCTAAAAAAATTCTAGAAGATTTGTCAAGCATGATTTCCCTTTCATAAATCCCTGCTGACTTGGGCTGATCCCAACACTGCTTTCCAAATGTGCTGTTATTTCATCTTTAATAATTTATTCCAACATTTTCCCCACTTCTGATGTCAGGCTAACCAATCTATAATTATCCATTTTCTCTCTCCCTCCTTTTTTAAAAAGTGGTGTTACATTAGCTACCCTCCAGTTCAAAGGAACTTATCCAGAGTCGATAGACTGTTGGAAAATGATCACCAATGCATCCACTATTTCTAGGGCTACTTCCTTAAGTACTCTGGGATGAAGACTATCAGGGCCCAGGGATTTATCGGCCTTCAATCCCATCAATTTCCCTAACACGATTTCCCGCCTAATAAGGATTTCCTTCAGTTCCTCCTTCTCACTAGACCCTCGGTCCCCTAGTATTTCCGGAAGGTTATTTGTGTCTTCCTTCGTGAAGACAGAACCAAAGTACTTGTTTAACTCGTCCGCCATTTCTTTGTTCTCCATTATAAATTGACCCGAATCTGACTACAAGGGACCTACGTTTGTTTTCACTAATCTTTTTCTTTTCACATATCTATAGAAGCTTTTGCGGTCAGTTTTCACGTTCCCAGCAAGCTTCCTCTCATACTCTTTTTCCCATCCTAATTAAACCCTTTGTCCTCCTCTGCTGTATTACAAAATTCTCCCAGTCCTCAGTTTGCTGCTTTTTCTGGCCAATTTATATGCCTCTTTCTTGGATTCAACACTATCCTTAATTTACCTTGTTAGCCAGTGTTGAGCCACCTTCCCTGTTTTATTTTTACTCCAGACAGGGATGTTGAAGTTCATCCATGTGATCTTTAAATGTTTGCCATTGCCTATCCACCGTCAACCCTTTAAGTATTACTCGCCAGTCTATTCTAGCCAATTCATGTCTCATACCATCAAAGTTACCTTTCCTTAAGTTCAGGACCCTAATCTCTGAATTAACTGTGTCACTCTCCATCTTAATGAAGAATTCTACCATATTATAGTCACTCTTCCCCAAAGGGCCTCGCACAACAAGATTGTTAATTAGCCCTTTCTCATTACACATCACCCAGTCTATGATGGCCAGCCCTCTAGTTGATTTCTCGACATTGGTCTAGAAAACCATCCCCAATACACTCCAGGACATACTCCTCCACCGCATTGCTACCAGTTTGGTTAGCCCAATCAATATGTAGATTAAAGTCGCCCATGATAACTGCTGTATCTTTATTGCACGCATCCATAATTTCTTGTTTGATGCTGTCCCCAATCTCACTACTACTGTTTGGTGGTCTGTACACAACTCACAACTAGTGTTTTCTGCCCATTGGTATTCCGCAACTCCACCCATACCGATGCCACATCATCCAGGCTAATGTCCTTCCTTACTATTGCATTAATTTCCTCTTTAACCAGCACTGCCACCCCACCTCCTTTTTCTTTCTGTCTATTCTTCCTAAATGTTGAATACCCTTGGATGTTGAGTTCCCAGCCTTGGTCACCCTGGAGCCATGTCTCCGTGATGCCAATTACATCATATCCGTTAATTGCTATCTGCGCAGTTAATTCGTCCACCTTATTCCGAATACTCCTCGCATTGAGGCACAGAGCCTTCAGGCTTGTCTTTTTAACACTCTTTGTCCCTTTAGAATTTTGCTGTAATTTGGCCCTTTTTGCTTTTTGCCTTGGGTTTCTCTGCCCTCCACTTTTACTTTTCTTCTTTCTATCTTTTGCTTCTGTCCCCATTCTACTTCCCTCCATCTCTCTGCATAGGTTCCCATCCTGCTGCCATATTAGTTTAACTCCTCCCCAACAGCACTAGCAAGCACGCCCCCTAGGACATTGGTTCAGATCCTGCCCAGGTGCAGACCATCCGGTTTGTACTGGTTCCACCTCCCCCAGAACCGGTTTCAAAGTCCCAGGAATTTGAATCCCTCCCTTCTGCACCACTCCTCAAGCCACATATTCATCTGAGCTATCCTGCGATTCCTACTTTGACTTGCACGTGGCACTGGTAGCAATCCTGAGATGAATACTTTTGAGGTCCTACTTTTAATTTAGCTCCGAGCTCCCTAAATTCGTCTTGTAGGACCTCATCCCGTTTTTTGACAAATTTGCTGGATTTCTTTGAGGATGTAACGAACAGGGTGGATAAAGGGGAAGCAGTGGATGTGGTGTATTTGGACTCTCAGAAGGCATTTGACAAGGTGCCACATAAAAGGTTACTGCACAAAATAAAAGTTCATGGGGTTGGGGGTAATATATTAGCATGGATAGAGGATTGGCTAACTAACAGAGAACAGAGAATCGGGATAAATGGTTCATTCTCTGGTTGGCAACCATTAACTAGTGGGATGCCACAGGGATCAGTGCTGGGACTCCAACTATTTACAATCTATACTAATGACTTGGAAGAAGGGACTGAGTGTAACATAGCCAAGTTTGCTGATGATACAAAGATGGGAGGAAAAGCAATGTGTGAGGAGGACACACAAAATCTGCAAAAAGACATAGACATGCTAAGTGAGTGGGAAAAAATTTGGCAGATGGAGTATAATGTTGGAAAGTGTGAGGTTATACACTTTGGCAGAAAAAAATCAAAGAGAAAGTTATTATTTAAATGGAGAAAGATTGCAAAGTGCCACAGTACAGCGGGACCTGGGGGTACTTGTGCATGAAACACAAAAGGATAGTATGCAGGTGCAGCAAGTGATCAGGAAGGCCAATGGTATCTTGGCCTTTATTACAAAGGGGATGGAGTATCAAAGCAGGGAAGTCTTGCTACAGCTATACAAGGTTTTGGTGAGGCCACACCTGGAATACTGCATGCAGTTTTGGTTTCCATATTTACAAAAGGATATACTTGCTTTAGAGGCAGTTCAGAGAAGGCTCGCTAAGTTGATTCCAGGGATAAGAGGGTTGACTTATGAGGAAAGGTTGAGTAGGTTGGGCCTCTACTCATTGGAGTTCAGAAGAATGAGAGGTGATCTTATCGAAACGTATAAGATTATGAGGGGGCTTGACAAGGTGGATGCAGAGAGGATGTTTCAACTGATGGGGGAGACTCGAGCTAGAGGGCATGATCTTACAATAAGGGCCACCCATTTAAAACTGAGATGAGGAGAATTTCTTCTCTCAGGGTTGTAAATCTGAGGAATTCGCTGCCTCAGAGAGCTGTGGAAGCTGGGACATTGAATAAGTTTAAGACAGAAATAGACAGTTTCTTCAATGATGAGGGGTTATGGGGAGCGGGCGGGATAGTGGAGCTGAGTCCATGATCAGATCAGCCATGATCTTATTGAATGGCGGAGCAGGCGCGAGGGGCCATATCGCCTACTCTTGTTTCTATTTCTTATGTTGTTATCATACAGAATAAAACCCATACTCACATGTCAAAACTTGACAGGTACACAATAAGTCCCAACTTACGTAGCAGAGATTGACAGGTGCAGAATAAATCTCACAATCACTTCACAAAAACTGACAGGTACAGAATAAAACACACACTCAAATACCAGAAACAGAGAGTTACAGAATAAATCCCACATTCACATAGCAGAAACTGACAGGTACAGTATGAAACCCACATCCATGTATCTGAACAATAATATGCAAGTAAAACCCATACCTGCCTATTAGAAACTGACAGCGAAACACTCACACACCAGAGACTGATGGAATGAGTAAAACAGTTTAGGCACTCTTACCCCAGTGTCAGGCTCACACAATCGTTTTTTCAGTAATTCGGATGATAACTAACATGTTCTCAATGTGGCCCATTTAATTAGTGATAAAAGCAACTTGTAAAACAATCCCATTTTTGCTAATTTAATTTGAGACAAAAAGATGGTCTGAGCATGTGCTAAATATATGCTGCTCCTCCCCTCCCCACACAGTGCTTAAACCGACGGGAAGGGCCTATGCGAGCTCCCCTCCCCCAGCTCTGTCAGCAGCTGCCGTTTCCTCTGTGCTCGGCTGATGATCGTTGAACACATCAGGGAGCGGAGATACCCCGGGCCCGAGTAAGGGAGCAAACAGCAGCCTCCTTACAGCAGCTCATCACATTGGGACTGTGTCCACAGATGGGCTTTGAGTCGGGGTAAGTTCAGCTTTAGTCGGGGGCTGTCTGTAAGAGGCAGAGTGGAGCAGGAACTAGTTCTGGAACATGGAGTGAATGGGGGAAGGGAGAGGCCTTTTTCGGGCTGTGTGTGGACAGTGTAAGGTAACAGTGAAAGTAAATCACCTCGCTCTTTCAAATCATTGCTACTTTCTTTCTCCAAATCAGTAATAAATGTTCCTGATTCAGTTCCAATCTCAGTGTCTGTTGTTCTTGGACAGTGAACAGTGAAAACACAGCCTGAGAGTGAGGATGTGAGGAGTTTCACAAGTGCATCTATTGCAGGCATCAGGAGAGGAGTGTGACAGGAGACACTTCAAAAATGGGTTATTTTGTTTTGGTGCATTGAATTCTCAGAACAGTGTTGCTGATGATCGAGAGATACATTGTCGCTCCCTCCGATACATCGGGTAACTGGGACATTCTGTTAATGACACAGGTCCGCAACTCGGTTCCAATAGACTGAGAACAATTGTTGTACAGCCCAGGTACCTGTGGTTATATTCCAGGAAGCAATTCAGAATTTTACAGGTAGTTCCATGGGAGTGGGAGATATAAACCTGGACAGTGCCAATCGGGTGTTCCCATTCATGGACCAGTGCTGGGTTTTGGTTGTGTCTGGATGCTGATAACTTACTATAGAACCATCCTACACACCTGGTGTGGTGAATCTGAGTGCCACTGTACTGCAGTGAGGTCAGATGACACAGATTCCTCTCTCCAGATACTTTACTTTATTATAAACAAACACATTAATTATAAATCTTTTTATATTCTCTCCATCACCTGTCCATATCATAACTAATAGTGTTCTCCTATTATTATTCTCAGAGCAAAATACTTCACCAAGCCGGAATAAATTTGATCTTTCCTCAACCCGGAACACAAGGATCAGTGCAGGCAGCTCCTTCTCACACACAGTAAGTACATTATCACTCACAGAGCGCAGAGACACAGAACTGACCTCAATCATATTGTCACAGGCAGCAGAAGCTGTCAGTCCCACAGTGATCCGAATTTGCAGAGTTACATTATGAACCCCACAGTCACTTGGAGCAGTACAATAATATGTTATTTCAAAGTCCAATCATATCGCATTGAAAGGCAGATCCAATTTCACTCCCTTACTCATGCACACAAACAGATAGACACTGACACAGTGTCAATCCACACTGGTGTCTGTACACTGACTCTCAAACCCAACAGCTAACATACAAAAGCAGAGAAATGGAGGTAATGGACTGAACCAAACCTTCTCCTGAGACAGTCATCGATAATCGCAAGCTATCATCCGCCTTCAGCAGGTGGAGAAGGAACCAAATCCAACAGTAACACAGAGCAAGAATAGCTCAGTACAAGAGACTGTCAATTATATAATGAATCTCACACTCGCACATCACCAGTCTAACAGATACATAATCAATCCCACACTCTCACACATCACCAGTCTAACAGATACATAATCAATCCCACACTCTCACACATCACCAGTCTAACAGATACATAATCAATCTCACACACGCACATCACCAGTCTAAAAGATAAATAATCAATCCCACACTCACACACATCACCAGTCTAACAGATACATAATCAATCCCACACTCACACATCACCAATCTAACAGATACATAATCAATCCCACACTCTCACACATCACCAGTCTAACAGATACATAATCAATCCCACACTCTCACACATCACCAGTCTAACAGATACATAATCAATCCCACACTCTCACATCACCAGTCTAACAGATACATAATCAATCCCACACTCTCACATCACCAGTCTAACAGATACATAATCAATCCCACACTCTCACATCACCAGTCTAACAGATACATAATCAATCTCACACACGCACATCACCAGTCTAACAGATAAATAATCAATCCCACACTCACACACATCACCAGTCTAACAGATACATAATCAATCCCACACTCACACATCACCAGTCTAACAGATAAATAATCAATCCCACACTCACACACATCACCAGTCTAACAGATACATAATCAATCCCACACTCACACATCACCAGTCTAACAGATACATAATCAATCCCACACTCACAAACAGTACCAGAGACTGAGAGAAACATAATGATTCATACACTCAGACACATTGAATGACAGATTGAGAGAGAATCATAATCACTTCCAGTACCTGAGATTGACTGACCGTGAAACTCACACTCCCAAACCAGGCCCTTACAGCTACAGCCAAATACTCACATTCGCATACCAGAGACAGATAGTTGGAGAGTGAACTCCAGTCACTCACCAGAAACTGACAAGTACGGAAAAAAAACACTTTTGCATTCCAGAGACCGATAGATACAGAGTAATACCCACACTTACATTCCAGAGACTGATAGATACAGAGTAATACCCACACTCGCATTCCAGAGACTGATAGTTACAGAGTAATACCCACACTCACATTCCAGAGACCGATAGATCCAGAGTAATACCCACACTCACGTTCCAGAGACTGATAGATACAGACTGAAAATAACACTCATAACAAAAAACTTACAGGTTCTGATTAAAACCCTTACTCAAATATCAGAAACACAGATACAGAATAAAACCCACACTCACTTCCCAGAGACGGACAGATACAGAATAAAACACATACCAGAGAGTGACAGATAGAGAGTAAAATCAGCACTCACCTGAAAGTGACTGTCTGATTCAATGTCAAACCCACAATACCACATCTGTACCAGACACTTAAAGGCACAGAATGAAATCAACATTCATATAATAGCAACTGATAGGTACAGAAAACATACACACATTCACATACCAGTGACAGACAGGTAGACTGCACACTCACATAACAGAAACTGTGATATAGAGAATATAACCCCACTCATAACAGAAACAGACAGGTACAGCTAAAAAGTGCCACACTCACACACAAGAGACTGACAGTGAAATCCACATTCATACTTGAATAAAACCCACATGCACATCCCAGAGACTGACATTCACAGATTAATACCCACACTCACATACCATAGACTGATTGATACAGAGTAAAACCCACACTCACATACCATAGATTGATGGATACAGAATAAAACCCACACTCTCATACCATAGACTAACAGATACAGAGTACAACCCACACTCTCATACCATAGACTGACAGATACAGAGTGAATCCCACACTCGCATACCATAGACTGACAGATACAGAGTGAATCCCACACTCGCATACCATAGACTAACAGATACAGAGTAAAACCCACACTCTCATACCATAGACTAACAGATACAGAGTACAACCCACACTCTCATACCATAGACTGACAGATACAGAGTAAAACCCACACTCACATACCATAGACTGATGGATACAGAATAAAACCCACGCTCTCATACCATAGACTGACAGATAAAGAGTAAAACCCACACTCACATACCATAGACTGACAGATACAGAGTGAATCCCACACTCGCATACCATAGACTAACAGATACAGAGTAAAACCCATACTCACATACCATAGACTGACAGATACAGAGTAAAACCTACACTCACACCAAAGACTAATAGATACAGAGTGAAGATCACACTCACATCCCAGAGAATGACAGCTGTAGAGTAAAATCCACACACACATAAAAGTGAGTGACAGATAAAGAATAAAACGCACACTAACATCCCAGAGAGTGAAAGATACAGACAAAAATACACATTCATGTTACCGAGATTGACACATACAGATAATACCCAAACCCATATACCAGAAACTGACAGATACACAGAAATACCCATACTCAAATCCCAGAGACTGACAGATAAAGAATAAAACTCACACATACATCCTCGAGAGTGATAGATACAGACTGAAATATGCACTCCCTTACCAGAAACTGGGAGGTATTGTATTGATTAAAACACTTACTCATATAACACAAGCTGACAGGTACAGAGTAAAATCCACACTCACACAAGAGATACTGAAAGGTGCAGAATGAAACAACAATATCAACTTATAGTTTCTAGCATATAAATATCAGGTACAGGACAAAACCCACACTCGCATACCAGAAACTGGGAAACACAGAATAAAACCCACACTCACATACCAGAAGCTGACAGGTACAGAGTAAAACCCACACTCGCATCAGGGAAACTGAAAGGTGCAGAATGAAGCTCCACTCAAATACCAGAAACAGAGAGGTACAGACAAAAGCCCATATTACCTGAAACTGACCAAGAGTAAAACCCACACTCACCTACCAGAGATTGAAATTTACAGATACAATCCACACATATACCAGAGACTGAAAGGTAGAGTGTGAAAATCTCACACACACACCAGTAACTGACAGATACAGATTAGAACCCACACTCACATATCAAACACTGAAAAACAAAGAGTAAAACCGCACTCACAAAGGAAATCAACACTCAAATACCAAAAGTTGACAGTGCTGGAGGAAAACCCACAATGACAGAGTAGAAACAGTCATGGACAGAGTAAAATGCACACTCACATTTCAGAAACTGATAGGTACAGAATACAGCTCGCATTCACATAACAGAAACTGACTGGGATAGAGACATCGCAAATTCATCATCATAGGCAGTCCCTCGAAATGAGGATGACTTGCTTCCACGCCAAAAAGGGATGAGTTCACAGTTTTTTCAGTGAAGGACCTAATATTCCAGATCCCAATCTACATCTTGAAGGGTGGAAGATGCCTGTGCGTGGATTTTTTTAACATGTGGTGACCGTTGCACACCAGCCACCACATGGACTTGACCGAGCTAGGTCTTGGTCCAGTGGCAAAGAGGAATCGCAAACTAACATACCAGAGACTGACAAGTATAGAGTAAAATCCACACTCACAACAAAAACTGATATATACAGAGTAAAATTCACACTCACATACCATAGACTGAGAGATAGAGTAATACCCACACACAAATATCAGAAACAGACAGGCACAGGTAAAACCCACACTCACATATCAGAAAATGACAGGGACTGTGTAAATCCAACACTCACATACCAGAGAATTTCAGATACAGAATGAAACCCACACTCACTTACCAGTAATTGACATGTACAGAGTGAAAACCTCTCTTCCATACCATAAACTTACAGGTATAAAGGAAAAGCCACACTTGCTAACCAAAGACTGACCGATACAAAATAAATACTACACTCACTGGTAGGCATAGTCTATAGGCCCCCTAACAGTAACTACACTGTTGGATGGAGTATAAATCAAGAAATAATGGAGGCTTGTAAAAAATAAATGGGAATAATCATGGGCAATTTTAATCCTCATATTAATTGAACAAACCAAATAGGCCATGGTAGCCTTGAGCATAGCGTGTATCTGGGATAGTTTCCATAAACGGTACATTGTGGAACCGACCAGGGAGCAGGCTATCTTAGATCTGGTACAGTGTAATGAGAACATAAGAACATAAGAAATAGGAGCAGGAGCATGCCATTTGGCCCCTCAAGCCTGCTCCGTTATTTAATAAGAACATGGCTGGTCTGATCATGGACTCATCTCCACTTCCTTGCCCGCCCTTCATAACCCTTTATTCCCTTATCACTCAAAATACTGTCTATCTCTGCCTTAAATATATTTAATGACCCAGCCACCACAACTCTCTGGACAGAGAATTCCACAGATTTACAACCCCTCACCTCAGTTTTAGATGGGCAACCCCTTATTCTGAAACTATGTCACCTAGTTCTAGATTCACCCTATGAGTGGAAATATCCTCATTGCATCCACCTTGTCAAGCCCCCTCATTATCTTATGTTTCAATAAGATCAGCTCTCATTCTTCTGAACTCCAATGAGTATAGGCCCTTCATAATCATAATCAACCCCCTCATCTCCGGAATCAACCTAGTGAACCTTCTCTGAACAGCCTCCAATGCAAGTATATCCTTTCTTAAATAAGGAGACTAAAACTGTATGCAGTACTCTAGGTTTGGCATCACCAATACCCTGTCCAGTTGTAGCAGGACTTCTCTGCTTTTATACTCTATCCCCCTTGCAATAAAGGCCAACATTCCATTTGCCTTCCTGATTACTTGCTGTACCTGCGTACTAACTTTTTGTGTTTCATGCACAAGGATGTCCAGGTCCCTCGGTACTGCAGTACTTTGCAATTTTTCTCCATTTAAATAAAAATTTGCTTTTTTATTTTTTCTGCCAAATTGGACAACCTCACATTTTCCCACATTATACTCCATCTGCCAAATTCCTGCCCACTTACTTAGCCTTTCTATATCCTTTTTCAGATTTTGTGTGTCCTCACAACTTGCTTTCCCACCCATCTTTTAATCATCAGCAAACTTGGTTACATTACACTCCGTCCCTTCATCCAAATCATTAGTATAGATTGTAAATAGTTGAGGCCCCAGCACCAATCCCTGTGGCACTAGTTAATGTTTGTCAACTGGAAATTGATCTATTTATCCCGACTCTCTGTTTTCTATTAGTTAACCAATCCTCTATCCATGGTAATATAATATCCTCAACCCGTGAACTTTCAACTTGTGCAGTAACCTTTTATGCGGCACCTTATCGAATGCCATCCAGAAATCCAAATACACCACATTCACTGGTTCCCCCCTTTCCCACCCTGCCCATCACATCCTCAAAGAACTCCAGCAAATTAGTCAAACATGATTTCCCTTTCATAAAACCATGCTGACTCTGCTTGACTGAATTATGCTTTTCCAAATGTCCTGCAACAGATGTTGGGCTAATTCGTCTTGTAACACTGTTGTGAAGCACCTTGGGACATTGTACTAAATTAAAGGTGCTATATAAATAAAATATATTATTAATAAAGGAAAGCTACAGGTTTGTGCGCTGCCATCGAGATTCATGGAGCTTTAGCACCCATGTGTGGCCATCTTTGCAAAAGAGCAATGTGTGGGCAGGGCTTCAGGGTCCCAGTGAACCCAGCCAGAGTCAGCACCTTCAGGGGAGGAGAGCGAGGGGCACCAATGAGTGTAGAACTGAACCCAGCCAGAGTCAGCACCTTCAGGGGAGGAGAGGGAGGGGCACCAATGAGTGTAGAACTGAACCCAGCCAGAGTCAGCACCTTCAGCGGAGGAGAGGGAGGGGAACCAGTGAGTGTAGAACTGAACCCAGACAGAATCAGCACTTTCGGGGGAGGGAGAGGGAGAGGGAGAGGGAGAGGGAGAGGGAGAGGGAGAGGGAGAGGGAGAGGGAGAGGGAGAGGGAGAGGGAGAGGGAGAGGGAGAGGGAGAGGGAGAGGGAGAGGGAGAGGGAGAGGCACCAGTGAGTGTAGAACTGAACCCAGCCAGAGTCAGCACCTTCAGGGGAGGAGAAGGAGGGGCACCAGTGAGTGTGGAACTGAACCCAGCCAGAGTCAGCACCTTCAGGGGAGGAGAAGGAGGGGCACCAGTGAGTGTGGAACTGAACCCAGCCAAAGTCAGCACCTTCAGGGAAGGAGAGAGAGGGGCACCAGTGAGTGTAGAACTGAACCCAGCCAGAGTCAGCACCTTCAGGGGAGGGGAGGGGAGGAGAGAGAGGGGAACCAGTGAGTGTAGAACTGAACCCAGCCAGAGTTGGTGGTGAAAACTGGGTGCGGAGGATAAGCTGTCTTCAGACATTCGATGTGTTTGAATTTCAGGACAGGGAGGATGGAGAGTGTATGGGATGGGGATTTAGAGCTTTGGAGGAACACGGGAGGCAAGAATGTTCCATGAAATCTAGAATTGTTTGTTCTTAATTTCTGTCCTGTACTTACAGTAATGATTTTTGTAAACTCCTTTTCCGGGGTATCAGAAGGGCAGGATTTGCAAACGGGAAACTCAAACCAAACATCAGATCAAGATCTGACAGAGTCACTCGATTCCTCAGGACCTGAATATCATCGGCCTTTGAATGTGGAAGGAGAAATGTTTGTGGGAACAGATTTCAAACATCAGTGTGAGTGGAAAAGCACGGAGACACACTCACCCGAGGGGGAGTGTTCCAGTGCACTGCCTGTGGAAAGAGCTTTAACCAGTTACACAGCCTGAAAAAACATCTCACCTTTCACAGTGGGGAGAAACCATATACGTGTTCTGTGTGTGGACGAGGCTTCAACTGATCAACCTGGAGCGACACAAGGACAACCACACCATGAAGAAACCGGGGAATGTGGGGACTGTGGGAAGAGATTCAGATCCCCATCTGAACTGGGAAAAAAGTCACACTGCGAAGAGGCTGTTCATCTGCTCCATGTGTGGGGATCGATTCACTTGGTCAAGCGACATGTTGACACACCAGCGAATTCACACCGGGTTGAGACCGTACACTTGCCCCGTGTGTGGGGAGGGATTCACTTGTTATTCCAACCTTCTAACTCACCAGCGAATTCACTCTGGGAAGAGCCCGATCACCTGCTCCGTGTGTGGGGAGGGATTCGCTCGGTCATCCCATCTAATGGTACACCAGTGAGTTCACACTAGGGAGAAGCTGTTCACCTGCTCCGTGTGTGGGAAAGAATACGTTCGGTCATCCTACCTGCTAAGACACCAGCGAGTTCACAAGTGATTGCAGGGTTTGGATTCTGCTGTTATCCCAAACTGAATCATGTCCATTCTGACAGTTGTGGTTTCTTTCTGCTGATATTGATGACCCCGAACTGGGCTGGAGTTTAATATTCTGGATATTTGACCATTTAATAAACGGGAAAAGGGTCAGATAAAAATAATGCTGATTGTGTTTGCATCCATACTTAACTCTTTTTAAAGAGATTCCTTCAAATACTGGAAGTTGCAACAAATGGAGCTAAACTTTGTTAACAATTGATAATAAAATGAATTGAATCTGCGGGTTGGTTTTGGTTTTCTCTGGGATGGAGCCAGACATGATGTTCCTTGAAATACCGCCGGTGTCCAGTAGATGATGCTGTTTCTCCAACTAACTCCGACTGTGCGGAGAGTGACTGCCCCCTAGAGCATGAGGAATGTGGGCAACTCAGGGTCAGACACTGAACTCACTCATCCCACAGGGACCTGACACACTGCCCCCTCCCTGGGGCAGCCGCAGGTCAGACACTGAACATACTGCATCCCACAAGGACATCACTCACTACTTCCTCGCTGGGGCAGCCCAGGGTCAGACACTGAACATACTGCACCCCACAGGGACATCACACGCTGCCCCCTCCCTGGGGCAGCCGCAGGTCAGACACTGAACATACTGCATCCCACAAGGACATCACACACTGCCCCCTCCCTGGGGCAGCTCAGGGTCAGACACTGAACATACTGCACCCCACAGGGACATCACACACTGCCCCCTCCCTGGGGCAGCTCAGGGTCAGACACTGAACATATTGCATCCCACAAGGACATCACTCACTACTTCCTCGCTGGGGCAGCTCAGGGTCAGACACTGAACATACTGCACCCCACAGGGACATCACACACTGCCCCCTCCCTGGGGCAGCTCAGGGTCAGATACTGAACATACTGCCCCCCACAGGGACATCACACACTGCCCCCCTCCCTGGGGCAGCTCAGGTCAGACACTGAACATACTGCCCCCCACAGGGACAGCACACTCTGTCCCCTCCCTGGGACAGATCGGGGTCAGAACTTGGAATGGGAAGGGGAGGATCCAGTTGTTGTCGACCATGTAGGAACCAACGACGTAGGTAGGACTAGGAATGAGTTTCTGCTGAAAGAGATGGAGGAGTTGGGGTCCAAATGAAAAAGCTGAACCTCAAAGGTAATAATCTCTGGATTGTTACCTGAGCCCCACACCAATTGTTACAGGGATAAGCAGATTAGAATGTTAAATGTGTGGCTCAAATGGTTATGTGGGAGGCAGGTGTTTTGCTTTACGCACACTGGAACCAGCACTGGGCAAAGAGGGAGCTCTTTCCTTGTGATGGGCTCCACTTGAACTGGGCAGGAACCAGTGTCCTGGCGAATCGAATAACTAGGGCAGTAAACAGGGCTTTAAAATAATTAAGGCAGGGTGGGGAGATCCAGGAAAGTACAGCACGGTTTCGATACAGAGAAAAAGCAACAAGAGAAGAGACATGTCAAGGCTCTAGAGCAGAGCAGAATTTTGGGTAAAAATAAGCAGAATGGGTCAGGAAGGGACAGAGAGAGTAACAAAGGTAATAGGGCATTACTGACTGAGGAGACATCAAGGAAAAATAGAAGAAAGTCGAAGCTAAAGGCACTATATCTGAATGCATGAAATATTCACAATAAAATAGATGAATTAATAGCACAGATAGAAATTAATAGGTTTGATCTAATAGCCATTATGGAGACATGGTTGCAACGTGACCATGTTTGGGAACTAAATATTCCAGAATACCGAACTTTTAGTAGAAATGGCAAAATGAAAAAGGAGAGGGCGCAACCCTGATAATAAAGGATGGGCTAAAGACAGCAGAGGGAAAGGATCTGAGCTCGGAAAATCAAGAAGTAGGATCAGTTTGGGTGGAGCTAAGAAACAGCAAGGGGCAGAAAACATTGGGAGGGGGGGGATGTTTATAGTGGTAATGTAGGGCACAGTATAAATCAGGAAATTAATGGTGCTTGTAACAAAGGTAATACAGTAATCATGGGGACTTTCATCTGCATATAGACTGGGAAAACCAAACTTGCAGTAATAGTGTGGAGGATGAATTCATGGAAGGTATACAAGATGGTTTTCTAGATCAATATTTTGAGGAACCAACTAGGGAACAGGCTATTTTAGATCTAGTATTATTCAATAAGAAAGGGTTAATTAATAATCTTGTAGGAAAGTGGCCCTTGGGGAAGAGTGGCCATAACATGATAGAATTTTGCATTAAGTTTGAAAGTGATTTACTTAAATCCAAACTATGATCTTAAATCTAAACAAAGGAAACTATGTAGGTATGAGGGGAGAGTTGGCTAAGGTAGATTGAGAAACTACATTAAAAGGTATAATGGTAGAAAAGGAATGGCTAGCATTTAAAAAATTAATTCATAATTTACAACAAACATACATTCATTTAAGGCACAAAAAACCCCACAGGTATAGTGGTCCAATCGTGGCCAACAAGAGAAGCTAAAGATAGTATTAGATGAAAGGAAGATGCTTATAATGTTGCCAAAAAGAGCAGTAAGCATAGGAAGATTTTAGAATTCAGCAAAGGAGGACCAGGAAATTGAGGAAAAAAAAGGCAACTAGAATAAGAGAGTAAACTATTGAGGGACAACATAAGAGACTGCAAAAGCTTCTATAGGTATGTAAAAAGGAAAAGATTAGCAAAAATAAATGTGGGTCCTCTACAGGCTGAGACAGGAGAAATTATAATGGGGAACAAGGAAATGGCAGAGAAATTAACCGCATACTTTGTGTCTGTCTTCATGGAAGAAGGAGCAAAAAAATTGGAGAACCCAGGTCTAGTGAGAATGAGGAACTAATAGAAATTAGTATTAGTAAAAAAATGGTATTGGCGAAAATAATCGGACTGAAAACCGATAAATCATTTGGATCTGATGCCCTACATCCTAGAGTATTGAAAAGGGTAGCTATAGAAATAGTGGATGCATTGGTTGTCATGTTCCAAAATTCCATAGATTCTAGAACGGTTCACATGGTTTGGAAGGTGGCAAATGTAACTGGGCTATTTAAGAAAGGAGGGAGAGAGAAAATGGGGAACTGCAGACCAGTTAGCCTGACATCAGTAGTAGGGAAAATGCTGAATTCTATTATTAAGGATGTGGTAACAGGCACTTAGCGAATATTATTAGGCAGAATCAACACGGCTTTATGAAAAGGAAATTATGTTTGAGAAATCTGTTAAGAGTTTTTTGAGGTTGTAACTAGCAGAACAGATACGGAGGAACCAGTGGATGCGCGTATTTAGATTTTCAGAAGGCATACGATAAGGTGCCATATGAGGTTATTGAACAAAATTAGGGCTCAAGGGATTGAGGGCAATATACTAGCATAGATTGAGGATTGGTTAATGGACAGAAAACAGAGAGTAGAAATAAAGGGTTCATTTTCAGATTAGCAGGCTGCAACTGGTGGTGTACCACAAGGATTGGTGCTTGGGTCTCAGCTATTCACAATATATATCAATGGATGAGAGGACCAAATGTTAAACAGTTGGACGTCTCTGGCCCAGCATCCTTGGGACCTGACTAGTGCCGGACCATAGCATTTTCCGGACCACGGGAGGTCAGCTGCTGACAGCAACCCGGACGTGTTCTGTCATGCATGGGGAGAGAAGGGACGGGATGGGAGAGAAGCGGCGGGGCGAGAAGCAGCAGAAGCGTTTGGGCGGGGGGAGAGAGAGCTAAGCCGCCGACCCTCGCGCTGAGCCACGACAGCGGCAGGGGGAGAGCGGGCGGCGGCAGGGTGTTGTAATGGTTCACATTAAGGACACACATAATATAATAACAAGGCATTGTTGTGTGTAATGTACCACATTATAATGCCAGAGACCCGGAGAATTTGAAGGGAACTTGATGAATGGTCTGAGAATAATTGTGTTATGGGCAGGAGGGTAAGACTGACCACTGGCTGTGCTCCTAGAAGTGCAAATACACCCCGCTCTTACAGCTGTGCGGGACAGAGGAAACAGACAGAAGGGCGGATATCGAATGACAGACTTTCCAACCTGCTGTCCATTCCATTATAACCAAGTACCGCGACCTCTGCCGCAGACCCGGGGATCACAGGATGGGGTAAATAACAACCATTGCAATGAAATGAAGAGACACCTGATCAGTGAACTCCTGGTAAACTAGGGAAGTGAGTCGGAGCTGGAAATCCAAATAGAGAAATACTAATGATTAAAAAGGGTTAGATTCCAGAACTTCCTGTTCATAGAGTTAAACCCGTGGGGCTAAGGACGCGGGAGTAAAACTGTGAGTGAGGCCTTGATGGCTGTGACGGCTCCCGTGAGACTCCGCATTAGATCCCAGCAGAGAATCCGGCTGTAGATCCCCACAGACCATATAGGGAGTGCAAGGTACTGAAGGATGCTATCACGGCTCTTTAAAGAGAGGAAACATTCCCGATAAACCATTACACACAAAGAGATAGTCCCAGAGATTAGGAACACATGGGAACAGCTCTTGGAGTTTGTCCACAGCTGAATGGGATCTTGAGATCCGGTGTCGATTGTGGAAATTCAGCGCCAGGATCAATTGCTCTGAGACTCTCTTCGCCGAATTCGCTGATCTCCGGCCACTCTGAGCAAAGCCGAGCCTCTCCGCGGCATGGCCAATGATTCCGGCAGGGGATGGTTTGTAAAGTTAGCTCATACTTCACCTGGGAGTGCGTGATCCTTAATGTACAGAGATTTCTGTCCTGTATTCATACCATGCTGTACATTGTGTGATTCATTGGATGGTGTCAGAGGAGCGGCAGGTTGCTTCGGCCTCATGCTGTATCTGAGTTCGATGAACGACTATACAGTGAGATTTACTCTGTATCTAACCCTGTCTAGCTGCCCTGGAAGTTTTTGATGTAACTGGGTCGAGCGAACTTTACCCTGTATCTGAAACGTATCTAACACGTACTGTACCTGACTTGGGAGTGTTTGCTGGGTAGTTTACATATGGTTTACTCTGTATGTAAGCCAAGCTGTACGTGACTTGGGAGTGTTTGATGGGACAGTGTAGGGCAGTGGTGGGCAAAATACAGCCCGTGGACCATATCCGGCCCGCCATGTCATTCTATCCGGCCCGCTGGATGGGTCAGAAATAGAACGTGAGCCGGAGCTCGAGCTGCACATTCGTCTATCCACTTTCACTTCGCATGGGTCAGAGACAGTCCCGAACTGCAGCCAAGGAAAAACCATAGTATTACTTCATTCAAATTAATAATTCGCAAAATCGATTCTCCCTGGACCGATTAAAAGGATCTGTTCCGTGAGTCTGGGCACCAATGGCGGACGTACGTACCCAGAATGCACTGCGTACTAGAATATGCCCCATCCATTTTAGAGTCATGGCTGCTCATCTCCACAGATGTTTTACCGAAGAAAGTGACTGGCGCTGCATCTTTCCTCTCCCTGTATCCAGAGTATGACGGCAGGGGAGTTCTCATCTGTCACCAATTGGGCCGGCATTAGTAATCTTTGCAGAGGGACATAAGGATGAGTGAAGTGGGGAATTGAAGCTGATATAGGCTCTAAAGAGGCTACAGTTCTATTTCACAGCACTGATTTACAGAGACCAGAAGATACCACAACATTTTCAACTTTTATCTTTGATTCATTTCTAGGCCGTATCGAATTCATGTTGTGTATGTACGATAGCATCTGACTACTATCTGATTTATGTTTATGCAATGTTCATGTTGATCAAATGTTCCCTCTAATTTTTTTCCGCACACTGTCCCTTTAAATTTGCTGCTCGAATACTAGGCTGCCGCACATGCGCAGTGTCTCTTCCAGCGACAGGTGGGGAGTGGCCTGCGCGGGACCGCGCGATTGTTGCTGACCGTGCGGCCACGCGCCTCAGGACCAACATTGGTGGGCAACCCTTAACAGCTCAACAAAACTTGTTAATTGGCTCTTCAGCCCATATAATTGCCCAGCCCAGGTCTAGGTGATGGAAGCCATGGCAAGTTACTGCATCTTGTAGATGGTACACACTGCAGCCACGGTGTACCAGTGCAATGTTAACAAATATAAACAGCAATCCCAGCCGCCCAGATCAGGTATAACTGCCGTCTATTCTGGGTTGTAACGGTCCACATTAAGGACACACATGAGATAATAACAAGGCATTGTTGTGTGTATTGTACCACATTGTAATGCCAGAGTCCCGGAGAGTTTGGAGAGAACTTGATGAATGGTCTGAGAATAATTGTGTTATGGGCAGGAGGGTAACACTGACCAACGGCTGTGCCCCTGGAAGTGCAAATACGCCCCGCTCTTACAGCTGTGTGAGGCAGAGGAAACAGACAGAAAGGCGGATATAGAATGACAGACTTTCTAATCTTGTGTCTGTTCCTTAATAACCATGTAGCGTGACTCTGCTGCAGACCCGGGATCGCAGGATGGGAAAATAACAACCTTTGCAAAGAAATGAAGGGACACCTGAGTAGTGAACTCCTGATAAACTAGGGGAGTGAGTCGGAGCTGAAACTCCAAATGGAGAAATACCACTGATGAAAAAGGATTAGATTCCAGAACTTACTGATCATAGAGTTAAAGCTGTGGGGCTGAGGACACAGGAGTAAAACTGTGAGTGATGCCATGCTGGTGTGACTGCTCCCGTGAGACAACAAACTGGATCCCAGCAGAGGATCCATCTGCAGATCCCCACAGACCATGTAGGGAGTGCAAGGCACTGAAGGATTCTATCACGGCTCTTTAAAGAGAGGAAACATTCCCGACAGACCATTATACACAAAGGGATAGTCCCAGAGAGTCAGAGCACATGAGAACAGCTCTTGGAGTCTGTCCACAGTTGAATGGGACCTTGAGGTCCGGTGTCGCTTGGTGGAAATTCAGCACCAGGATCAATTACTCTGAGACTCTCTTCGCCGAATTCACTGATCTCCGGCCACTCTGAGCAAAGCCGAGCCTCTCCCCACCATGGCCGGTGATTCCAGCAGGGAATGTTCATTTTTACAGCAAAGGGCTTTCACCCACTGGTGGGCTTTCTGAGTTTACTGGCTCTAGTTATATTCTGCAACAATCTGAATCTACCCAGCATCTCCCGGGGTGTAATTTTCAAACTCTAACACTGTGCTGGGATGGCATTGTAGTATCGGCCAAAGGCAGTACAATGGCCTCAGACACAGACTCAGAGAGCCTCCCAATACACCATGGTTTCACTCCCCACACCAGCCCCATTGTAGTATCGGCCAAAGGTAGCACATGGGCCTTAGACACAGACTCAGAGAGCCTTCCAGTACAACATGGTTTCATGCCCCACACCAGCCCCATTGTGGTCTCTCTCAGGAGGATTTAGTGCCCCATTTGCAGGGTCAGGAGTATTTTCCGTGGTGTGAGCCGATAATATAAAGAACTGACGCTGAATTTATGAGATAATAAAGCAAGAGGGATGGAGCTTACCAATCCCAGCACAACATGTCCCCTCTGTACAGTGCGGGGAGACACGGGGCAGTCCCTCGGACTTCCTTCATGTGGACCGTGGCCACAACTGATGTAACCGGTGAGACAATGGGTTCTGTTTGATTCTAAAATATGGGACGGTGGCAGCTCCGGAGTGTCTGAGGATAGAGCAGGCCACTCCTTCACAGAATGGGAAACACAACCTGTCAGCTCAAATTTAATTCACATCTTTGGCGTTTGCTTAATGGAAGGATGTTTGTGTGAAAGATTATAACATTCCTTATTCCCGACTCTCAATGATGTATTACTGGAGAAGATGAAATTGGAATTAGGATTAAAATGTTCCTTGATAAAGATTTCAGATCTTTGTCGCTGGCAGTTCTGCACTAATGGAGAGGGAAGATGATTCGAGCCAGGCCTGGTCCAGATTTAATTTCACAGCAGGACTTCAGACTGGTTACAGGAACACTTCCTGCTCCCAGTCTCTGAGACACTGGCTCCTCACACTGGGACACTGTGTGTCCACAGTCTCACCCAGTCTCTGAGACACTGGCTCCTCACACTGGGACAGAGCGTGTCCACAGTCTCATTCAGTCTCTAAGACACTGGCTCCTCACACTGGGACAGAGCGTGTCCATAGTCTCATTCAGTCTCTGAGACACTGGCTCCTCACACTGGGACACTGTGTGTCCACAGTATCACCCAGTCTCTGAGACACTGGCTCCTCACACTGGGACAGAGTTAGTTCACAGTCTCTGAGTCACTGGCTCCTCACAGTGGGAGCACAATTGTTATTCGCTGTCCCTATTTATACTCCTCTATCCCTCGCTCCTGGGGTTCTCTCACCACTCGGAAGGTTGCTGCTTGCGAGGAGATTTGCCTCCGGAGGTTTAGAGGGATGTCTGCTCGGTCCTGGCCATTTTCTGGACAGCTCGTTATCTGCAAAACACTGGGGAGACCTCCAGGCACTGGAGGCAGTGCGGGGAAGTGGCAAAGGCTGATGCTGGTATCAAAGGACTGAGGTTTGAGATAGACTGGGGAAACATGGGCTTCACAAACTGAAAAGGAGAAGCTGGAAGGAGCTGGGAAAAAAATTGTTATGCGGGTGGAAAAGCGGGACTTCGAAACATCACTTTAAGTTAAATTGTGAGAGAAGGACTCTGGGACACGGGGTAACACTGGGAGATAATAAACTTAGGACCAATCTCAGGAATTCTTCTCCACCCAGAGAGTGAGCAACATTTGGAGCGGACTTCGTGTGGAGCTGGAGGTGACACTCACTGCCAAGGACAACCACCTCCCACTGGGGCCTGGGCTGTTCTTTCCACGGGCCTCCTGTCATCAGGACAGTCGAATATTCAGCACAACACTGCGAGCTGGAGCTGGCACCATCCAAAGCGGAAATATTCTCCACCTCTGCATCCTTCCCATCGATACCCTTACCCAACAAATATTTGTCAATCTCAGTCTCAAAGGCTCCAACTGACCCACAGCCTGAAGAAGAGTATTCCATATTTGCACTACCGTTGTGTGAAGAAGTGTTTTTCAACACAGCACCGAACTTTAAGGTTATGCACCCTTCTTCTGGACCAGAGGAAATGGTTTCTCTCCATCTACTCTATCAACTTATCCTAACATTAAAAAAACTCAATCAGTTCACCATTAACCTTCTATACTCAAGGTAATATAGGCCAGGTTTGTGAAATCTGTCCTCTTAAATTAACCCTCTGAGCCCCGGGTATTAGTCTGGTGAATCTGCCCTGCACCCCCTCTTTCCTGAGATGTGCTGTCCAGAACTCAGTACTCTAGATGGAGTCTAACTAGGGCTCCATACACCACAAGCAAAACATCCTGCCCATTGTATTCCAAATGCCTCGAGATAAAGGACAACATTCCTTTATCCTGTTTGATTCTTTTTTCCTTATCTACCGGCATTCAGTGATTTTTGTGCCTGGGCACTTAAAACCCCTTCCTCCTCCACACTTCCTAGCTTCCCACCATTTAGAAAATACTCTGATCTATCTTTGTGGGTGGAAAAGCGGGACTTCGAAACATCGCTTTAAGTTAAATTGTGAGAGAAGGACTCTGGGACACGGGGTAACACTGGGAGATGATAAACGTAGGACTAATCTCAGGAAGTTAATCTTCACCCAGAGAGTGAGCAACACTTGGAGCAGACTCCGGGTGGAGCTGGAGGTGACACTCACTGCCAAGGCCAACCTCCTCCCACTGGGCCTGGGCTGTGCTCTCCGTGGGCCTCCTGTCCTCAGGACCATCAGGCCGGATGGTCCTGTGTTGTATTTCACACAGTAAGAACAATCCGAAGAGTGTGTGAATGTGAGGCATCAGTGTGTGAGGAACCGACTTCCTCAGATACTTGCTGTTGTCAGAAAGTTTCACAAATGAAATGCAGATTGCCCATGTCATTGCTGCAGTGATTTCACCGCCAGATTCCCCGCCCTGCCCCCACCCAAGGCAGGATCCCAATATTGGGCGGTAACTGGACCGTGTGCTTCCGCCACATATTGGATTCGGGAAACCCGGAGAAAACTCTGCCGGGATCATGGTGGGGTCACTCTGGATGTCTATGAGCCAAGGGATGAAATCCAGCCTCCAGGACAGATGTTTGTCTTTCCGCATTCGGGAGTAAAGTAGCGCCTACACAGAGCACACAGAGCAAAACAGGTTGAGCAGAATCCGAATGGAGCAACGGAACTCGCCCAATGTTCCCTCCATTCATTGTTCTCTCTCCGCACCGCCCAGGCCCTATAAGGGTTGATCCGCATTCAGGGCCTTTCACTGCCTCTGGGTCACTGCACTTGTGGCAGGCGAGGCTCCCTGGCGCCATCTGCTGATAAGGACTCAACACACCCTCGGGCTCTTTCCCCGCCGCTGGGTCACTGCACCTGCCTCGGGCCAGCGCGGTTCTCTGGCGCCCTCCACTGGCCCGCTGTGTATTGTAAGATTGGTCTTTCCCCACCGGTGAGTCTTTGTACATTTCTTTACTTTACATTTCAAGGTACGATTCTTAATATCCAGGATACATTGTGGTACGTTCATCAAGTTACATTACATGTGTCACCATACGGTACACAGTAAGGGTACAGTTACATTTGTTTCCAACATGTATTATGCAACAGAACTTGCATTATACATGGCACTACATAGGTTTTTGCAGATCATGGTGCTCTATCTATACAAAAGGTTTACCATTGCAGCCCGAGGGGAGTTTTATACTGATTCCAGCCCCTGGGTTTTCCGTGGCAGAAGAGCTTTAAACTGTGGCCCTTCCCCACCGTGCCTTTGCGGCGACTGCACCAATTTTTAGTGCGTCCCTATGCACGTAATCCTGGATCTTGGATTGCGCCAGTCTGCAACACGCAGACATGGACATCTCCTTGATCTGGAAGGCCAGCAAGTTTCGGCAAGACCAAAGTGCGTCTTTCACCGAATTGATGGCCCTCCAGCAGCAGGTGATGTCTGTCTCGGTGCGTGTCCCTGGGAACAGCCTGTAGAGCACAGAGTCCTGTGTTATGGAGCTGCTTGGGATGAACCTCGACAGCAACCACTGCATCTCTTTCCAGACCTGCCTTGCAAAGGCGCAACCTTGAAGGAGATGGGTGACAGTCTTGTCCGCCCCGCAGCCGACTCGGGGGCACCATGCCGTGTTGCTGAGACGTTGGCTGTGCATGAATGCTCTGATGGGTAGGCCCCTCCTCACCGCCAAACAAGCTATGTCTTGGTGCTTGTGTGAAAGCTCTGGCGATGAGACGTTCTGCCAAACGAGTTCGACAGTCTGCTCAGGGAACCACCCGACAGGGTCCACCATCTCCTTCTTTTGTAGGGCGTCCAGGACCTTACGTGCTGACTACTGTTTTATGGCTTTGTGGTCAAATGGGTTTTTTGTGAAAAACTTTTCCATGAAGGACAGGTGGACAGGCATGGTCCAACTGGTGGGGGCGTTTCACAGCAGCGTGGACAGGCCCATCCTTCGCAA
The DNA here is from genome assembly GCF_044704955.1 of Pristiophorus japonicus. Taxonomy (NCBI): domain Eukaryota; kingdom Metazoa; phylum Chordata; class Chondrichthyes; family Pristiophoridae; genus Pristiophorus; species Pristiophorus japonicus. The sequence continues at coordinate 213,432 of NW_027254290.1, forward strand.
CAAAGGGGACAGGTAGAACCTCAGCACGTAGTGACACTTGGTGTTTACGTACTGGGGGGCTGTGCACAGCTTGATGCAACCGCACACAAAGGTGGCCATCAGGAAGAGGGCCACGTTCGGAACATCCTTTCCACCACTGTCCAGAGATTTGTACATTGTGTCTCTGCGGACACAGTCCATTTTGGAACTCCAGACAAAGTGGAAGACAGCCCGGGTGACTGCCGCGGCACAGGACCGAGGGATGGGCCAGACCTGTGCCACGTGTAGCAACCCCGAGAGTACCTCACTCCTGATGACCAGATTCTTTCCTGCCATGGAGAGGAAGCACAGCTTCCACCATCCCAGTTTTTGCTTCACTTTGGCGATACGCTATTCCCAGTTTTTGGCGCACGCCCAATCCGCTCCGAACCATATTCCCAACACCTTCAGGTAATCTGGCTTAATGGTGAAGGGAATAAAGGATCGGTCGGCCCAGTTGCCAAAGAACATGGCCTCGCTTTTGCTGCAATTGACCTTCGCTCCTGAGGCCAGTTCAAACTGGTCGCAGATTGTGAGCAATTTTCGGACCGACTGCGGATCCGAGCAAAAGATGGCTACATCATCCATGTACAGGGAGGTCTTGACCTGAGCGCCTCTGCTGCCTGGGATTGTCACCCCTCTAATGCCTGCATCCTTCCTGATGGACCCAGCAAAGGGCTCGATACAACACACAAACAAGAGAGACGAGAGAGAACAGCCTTGCCTGACTCCAGATCTGATCGGAAAGCTTTCAGTTTCCCACCCGCTGATTAGAACTGCGCTACTGATGTCTCTGTAGAGCAGTTGGATCCAATTGCGGAATGCCGCCCCAAACCACATTTTGGAGAGCACGTCCATCAGGTACGTGTGCGATATCCTGTCAAATGCCTTCTCCTGGTCTAAGCTGATTAAGCAGGTGTCCACCCCACTGTCCTGCACGTAGGCGATCGTATCCCTGAGTAGCGCCAGGCTATCAGAGATCTTCCTGCCAGGGACAGCGCAGGTCTGGTCCGGGTGAATCACCAGCTCAAGAGCAGACTTGCGCCTGTTGGCGATGACCTTTGCCAGGATCTTGTAGTCCACATTGAGCTGTAAAATGGGCCACCAGTTTTTGATTTCCTCCCTTTCCCCCTTCTGCTTGTAGATGAGGGTGATGATGCCTTTCCTCATTGATTCTGACATACTGCCAGCCAGAAGCATACCCTCATACACTTCCAGCAGGTCTGGGCCCATCCAGTCCCACAGAGCCGAATACAACTCGACCGGTAAGCCATCGCTTCTGGGAGTTTTACTCGTCGCAAGGGACCGGACGGCCTTTGTCATCTCGTCCAGAGTTAACGGGTGGTCCAGACTCTCCCGCTCACTGTCATTTAGGACCTCCGTGATAGACGACAGGAACGACTGGGAGGCAGTGCGGTCTGTGGGCTTGACGTCGTACAGCCTGGCATAGAAGGATTTGCTGATCCTCAGCATGTCAGGCTGCGAAAACGTCACAGAACCGTCTTCTCCCTTTAGGCTGGTGATCACAGAGCTCCCCCTGTGTACCTTTTGTAAGACGAAGCGCGAACATGTCTCATTCTGCTCGATGGAGCAGACTCTGGAGCGGAAATGATTTTGGAGGACTCTGAGGCAAAGAGGAAGACTTGCTGGCCCTTCACCTCTTCGAGTTCCTCTGCGACATTGACTCCCATCGACTGCAACAGGAGCAGGTTTTGCATGCTCTTCTGGAGTTGGGACAATTCCCTCTGTCTCCCTCTCGCCTCCTGAACACCTTTGAGGATGAAGAACCTCTTGATATTTGTCTTGATTGTTTCCCACCAGTGCATCGGGGAATCGCAGAGGGGTTTTACGGTTCTCCAACCTTTGTAATCCCTCTTGAGTTCCTCCACGTTTTCCGGAGTCAACAGTTTCACGTTCAGCTTCCATATCCCTCTGCCAACTTTCTGGTTTTCCTGTGGGCAACAGTCAGCCAGTAGGAGGCAGTGGTCAGAGAAGAACACCGGTGTGACATCGATGGATCTGACCTTGAGTGTGTGGGACACAAACAGGCAGTCTATTCTGGAACGGACGGACCCGTCTGGTCTCGGCCAGGTGTATCTGTGCGGTGCTCCGTCTGCAGAGTTACTGAAGATGTCGCACAGCTTGGCGTCTTTTACAGCATCCATCAGGAGTTTGGACGTGGCGTCCAGTTTTCTGTCGGCTCTGCTGGATCGTCCAGCCGTATTGATGATGCAGTTGAAGTCACCACCCAGAATGACCGGCTTGGACGTCACCAGCAGCAGTGGGAGCTGTTGGAAGAGGGCCAGCCACTCGCTTCTGAGAGGCGAGGCATACACGTTAATTAGCCTTAAAGGGGAATTTTTGTTCATTACATCTGCTACGAGGAGGCGGACGCCCACCACCTCCTTAACTTCAGTGATGGTGAAGTGGCCTCCCCGCAGCAGAATGCCTAGGCCGGAAGACCAGCAGTCGTTGCCTCCTGACCATATGGATGGTCCATGGGCCCACCATCGTGACCACTGCCGGTAACTGCTGAAGTGCAGCAGCCCCCACTCCTGCAAGAACAGCAGGTCTGCTTTGACCTAGGCGAGGTACCCCAAGGTGGAAACACATTGTGCAGTGGATTTTACGCTACGCACGTTAATAGATGCAATTTTTAAATCTATGTTTAAGTTACAGGTTACAGTTCAAAACATTTACATTTCAAATAAACTGTCCTTTACGTTGGAGACCTGTCCAGTGGCCGGTTCCTGCAAACATAGATTTTCAAAGTAAAAGTCTACTTCACCTGGGCTGGCATACTGGTCTTTTTTTTAAATTTCAAAATATACTTTATTCATATAAAAATTTGTACAGTACATTCAAAAGCAGTTCAGTACATTTAGCTGCGGTCAGCAATCCCATACACTATATTTGGGTGCTGACAGCAGTTCCATTCGATACATTTCCTTGCTTTTCATTTCAAGTACAATTCGGTACAATACGGGATACATTGTAGTACATTCGACAAATTACATTACATGTGTCACTATACCGTACACGGAATGGGTGACGGTACATTTACATTTTTTCTTTTCAACGTGCATTATGAAACAGACCTTGCATTGTACATGGCACTACATAGGTGTTTATAGATGATGGTGCTCCATGTACACAAAAAAGAAGTTACAAGTACGGCCCGAGGGAAGTTTTGAACTGATTCCTGCCCCCGGGTTTATCGTGGCAGAAGGGCTTTAAACTGTGGCCCTTCCCCACCGTGCCCTTGGGGCGGCTGCACCAATTTTAAGTGCGTCCCTCAGCATGTAATCCTGGATCTTGGATTGCACCAGTCTGCAACACGCAGACATGGACATCTCCTTGCTCTGGAAGACCAGCAAGTTTCGGCAAGACCAAAGAGCGTCTTTGACTGAGTTGATGACCCTCCAGCAGCAGGGATGTCTGTCTCAGTGTGTGTCCCTGGGAACAGCCCATAGAGCACAGAGACTTGTGTTCTGGAGCTGCTTGGGATGAACCTCGACAGCAACCACTGCATCTCTTTCCAAACCTGCCTTGCGAAGGCGCAATCCTGAAGGAGATGGGTGACAGTCTCGTCTGCCCCGCAGTCGACTCGGGGGCACTGTGCCGTGCTGCTGAGACGTCGGCTGTGCATGAAAGCTCTGACGGGTAAGGCCCTCCTCACCGCCAACCAAGCTATGTCTTGGTGCTTGTGTGAAAGCTCTGGCGATGAGACGTTCTGCCAAACGTGTTCGACAGTCCGCTCAGTGAACCACCCGACAGGGTCCACCCTCTGCTTCTTTCGTAGGGCGTCCAGGATGTTACATGCTGACCACTGTTTTATGGCCTTGTGGTCAAAGGGGTTTTTTGTGAAAAACTTTTCCATGAAGGACAGGTGGGCAGGCAACACCGGGGACAGGTAGAACCTCAGCATGTAGTGACACTTGGTGTTTGCGTACTGGGGGTCTGTGCACAGCTTGATGCAGTTGCACACAAAGCTGGCCATCAGGATGAGGGCCACGTTCGGAACATCCTTTCCTCCACTGTCCAGAGATTTGTACATCGTGTCTCTGCGGACACGTTCCATTTTGGACATCCAGACAAAGTGGAAGATGGCCCGGGTGACTGCTGCGGCACAGGAGCGAGAGATGGGCCAGACCTGTGCCACGTGCAGCAAACCCGAGAGCACCTCACTCCTGATGACCAGGTTCTTTCCTGCCATGGAGAGGAAGCGCAGCTTCCACCATCCCAGTTTTTGCTTCACTTTGGCGATACGCTCTTCCCAGTTTTTGGCGCATGCCCCGTCCGCTCCGAACCATATTCCCAACACCTTCAGGTAATCTGGCTTAACGGTGAAGGGGATAAAGGATCGCTCGGTTGCCAAAGAACATGGCCTCGCTTTTGCTGCGATTGACCTTTGCTCCCGAGGCCAGTTCAAACTGGTCGCAGATTGTGAGCAATCTGCGGACCGACTGCGGATCCGAGCAAAAGATGGCCACATCATCCACATACAGAGAGGTCTTGACCTGAGCGCCTCCGCTGCCTGGGATCGTCACCCGTCTAATGCCCGCATCCTTCCTGATGGACCCGGCAAAGGGCTCGATACAACACACAAACAAGACAGACGAGAGAGGACAGCCTTGCCTGACTCCAGATCTGATCAGAAAGCTTTCAGTTTCCCACCCGTTGATTAGAACTGTGCTACAGTTATACAGGGTATTGGTGAGACCACACCTGGAATACTGCGTGCAGTTTTGGTTTCCATATTTCCGAAAGGATATACTTGCTTTGGAGGCAGTTCAGAGAAGGTTCACTAGGCTGATTCCAGAGATCAGGGGGTTGACTTATGAGGAATTCAAATGAATGAGAGGTAATAGTATCGAAACGTATAAAATTATGAGGGGGCTTGACAAGGTGGATGCAGAGAGGATGTTTCCACTGATGGGGGAGACTAGAACTAGAGGGCATAATCTCAGAAGGGATTATCTCAGAAGGGGCCGCCCATTTAAACAGAGATGAGAAGGAATTTCTTCTATCAGAGGCTTATAAATCTGGAATTTGCTGCCTCGGAGAGCTGTTGATTTTTGGACATTGAATAAATTTAAGACAGAAATAGACAGTTTCTTGAGTGATAAGGGGTTATGGGGAGCGGGCGGGGAAGTGGAGCTGAGTCCATGATCAGATCAGTCATGATCTTATTGAATGGCGGAGCAGGCTGAAGAGTCATACTCCTATTTCTTATGTTTAGCTCTGTCAAGCCCGTGTGGTGGCTGGTGTGCAAAGACCACCACACGTGAAAACAATCCACGCACAGGCATCCTCCCACGCTCCAAGATTTAGTTCGGGATCTGGAGTTTTAAGATTCTTCTGAAAGCTGGCGACCCCCAGGTGGGCAAGTTAACTCCCACAAACAAATGCTTTAGTACGACATTCACAACTACAACAAGTACAACCAATACCCAAATCACCAGTAGTTACTACAACCTGTATAAAACCACACCTACTACATAACGCAAAGATCAGTCTGTTTTTGAACAATAAGACAGCCCCACTAAAGCAGGGCCTCGAAAAATTAATTAAAACTCTGAATGTTACTCCCCACGGAAATCTTTAGTAAAAGGCGAAAGATTTATACGATCTGAAGAGAAACCAGAGTATACTAATTATTCACGCGCAGCTCCTCGCCCCCAAGCGACGGCTTGCCTCTTTAACGTTGTGCTGAGCCGCTAGAACTAACTTCTAGAAAAGATATATTACCACAAATCAATACAGCGCGAGGGAAAGTAACTGAAAACTTCAGTGTCCGTGAAAATCAGTTAAACCTGAAGTTTATTTTAGTCTCTTGCTAAGTATTATGAAGAACATTGTGGGTATGTAAATGAGCTTGAGCTTTGTGTGGGCTGGGTTTACAGTGACGTGTCCAATTCTTCGGTACAACTTTACTTCGGGTTTTTATTCTCTCTCGGTGTGTTTGAAGCTTAAGGTAAACATTTTGGATCAGTGCGGTTTCTGCTAGTGAGCAAACGTGTTTTAGTTCATACAGGAAGCCATTAACACAATGAGAGCAGACACAGCTCAGAGCCGTGCACTGTCCACGTCTAGTATCTATTCCACTGATTTCAATGATATAAACCAGACTTGTTGATGTATTAGTCTGAATTTTTTAAAATTTCAAATTATACTTTATTCATATAAAAATTTGTACAGTACATTCAAAAGCAGTTCAGTACATTTAGCTGCGGTCAGCAATCCCACACACTACATTTGGCTGCTGACGGCAGTTCCGTTGGATACATTTTCTTGCTTTTCATTTCAAGTTCAATTCGGTACAATACGGGATACATTGTAGTACATTCGCCAAATTACATTACATGTGCCACGGAATGGGTGACAGTACATTTACATTTTTTTTTCTTTTCAACGTGCATTACGAAACAGACCTTGCATTGTACATAGCACGACATAGGTGTTTACAGATCATGGTGCTCCATGTACACAAAAAAGAATTACAAGTACGGCCCGAGGGGAGTTTTATACTGATTCCTGCCCCTCGGTTTACCGTGGCAGAAGGGCTTTAAACTGTGGCCCTTCCCAACCGTGCCTTTGCGGCGGCTGCACCAATTTTAAGTGCGTCCCTTAGCACGTAATCCTGTATCTTGGATTGCGCCAGTCTGCAACACGCAGACGTGGACATCTCCTTGCTCTGGAAGACCAGCAAGTTTCGGCTAGACCAAAGAGTGTCTTTGACCGAGTTGATGGCCCTCCAACAGCAGGTAATGTCTGTCTCAGTGTGTGTCCCTGGGAACAGCAAGTAGAGCACAGAGTCTAGTGTTACGGAGCTGCTCGGGATGAACCTCGACAGCAACCATTGCATCTCTTTCCAAACCTGCCTTGCGAAGGCGCAATCCTGAAGGAGATGCGTGACAGTCTCGTCCGCCCCGCAGCCAACTCGGGGGCACCGTGCCATGTTGCTGAGACGTCGGCTGTGCATGAACGCTCTGATGTGTAAGGCCCTCCTCACCGCCAACCAAGCTACATCTTGGCGCTTGTGTGAAAGCTCTAGCGATGAGACGTTCTGCCAAACGAGTTTAACAGTCAAAAAATTCCAGAAGATTCGTCAAGCATGATTTCTCTTTTATAAATCCATGCTGACTTGGACCGATCCTGTCACTGCTTTCCAAATGCGCTGCTATTTCATCCTTAATGATTGATTCCAACATTTTCCCCACTGCTGATGTCAGGCTAACCAGTCTATAATTACTCGTTTTCTCTCTCTCTCCTTTTTAAAAAAGTGGTGTTATATTAGCTACCCTCCAGGTCCATAGGAACTGATCCAGAGTTGATAGACTGTTGGAAAATGTTCAACTATCAGGCACCGGGATTTATCGGCCTTCAATCCCATCAATTTCCCTAACACAATTTCCCGCCTAATAAGGATATCATTACGTTTCTCCTTCTCGCTAGACCCACTGTCCCCTAGTACATTCGGAAGGTTATTTGTGTCTTCCCTCGTGAAGACAGAACCGAAGTATTTGTTAAATTGGTCTGCCATTTCTTTGTTCCCAATTATAAATTCACCTGAATCTGACTGCAAGGGACCTACGTTTGTCTTCACTAATCTTTTTCTCTTCACATATTTACGAAAGCTTTTAAAGTCAGTTTTTATGTTCCCTGAAAGCTTCCTCTGGTACTCTATTTTCCCCCTCTTAATTAAACCCTTAGTCCTCCTCTGATGAATTCTAAATTTCTCCCAGTCCTCAGGTTTGTTGCTTTTTCTAGCCAATTTATATGCCTCTTCCTTGGTTTTAGCACTATCCTTAATTTCCCTTGTTAGCCACAGTTGAGCCACCTTCCCCATTTTATTTTTTACTTCAGACAGGGATGTACAAGAGCTGAAGTTCATCCATGTGATCTTTAAATGTTTGCCATTGCTTATTCACCATCAACCCTTTAAATATCCTTTGCCAATCTATTCTAGCCAATTCACGCCTCATACCGTCTAAGTTACCTTTCCTTCTGCTGTGTATCTGTAAAGCATGCACTCCCATGTTCCACCGGCAGGGAGCTCATCCCCTGAAGTCCCAAGGGATCCAGCATCCCTTGGGAGCACTGTAAATAAGCTGGCCCCTCAGACCTGTTCCTCACTCTGGAGTGTCTTATTAAAGACTGAGGTCACTGTTACTTTAACCTCCCTCTGTGCAGTCTCATCTGTGTTAGGAACACAATAACTGGTGGCGAGAATACGAATCCAACGCAAAGATGCAGCAAACAGTGGGCATCCTGGAGAAGGTCTCGGAGGGTGAGGACTGGGAAGCCTTTGTCGAATGGCTAGACCAGTACTTTGTAGCCATGGAGCTGGACGGAGAAGGAAGCGTTGAAAAAAGGAGAGCGATTCTCCTCACACTCTGCAGGGCACCGACCTACAGCCTCTTGAAGAATCTTCTGGCTCCCGTGAAACCCACAGATAAGTCATATGAGCTGTGTACACTGGTTCGGGAGCATCTTAACCCGAGGGAGAGCGTGCAGATGGCAAGGTATCAGTTCTACACGTGCCAGCGATCTGAAGGTCAGGAAGTGGCGAGCTATGTTGCCGAGCTAAGGCGACTTGCAGGACAATATGAGCAAATGCTCAGAGACTTATTTGTACTGGGCATTGGCCACGAGACTATCCTATGAAAACTTTTGACTGTAGAGACACCGACCCTCAGTAAGGCCATTGCGATAGCACAGGCATTTATGTCCACCAGTGATAACAGCAAACAAATCTCTCAGCACACAAGTGCGAGCAATGTTCATAAATTAACTGGAACTGTGTTTGCGAGCAGAAATGTGCAGGGCAGAACCCACGAGCCCGCAACTGCCAGCAGGCTTCAGGTGGCCCAGATGACTCAGAGTCCCCAACAAAGGATGAATGCAAGGCAATTCACACCTTGTTGGCGTTGTGGAGGCTTGCATTCAGCCTATTCATGAAGCTTCAAAGGGTATGTTTGCAAGAGCTGTGGAACAATGGGGCACCTCCAACGAGCTTGCAAACGAGCTGCAAACTCTGCAAAACCTGCTAACCACCTCGTGGCAGAGGAAGATCAGTCCATGGCGTATCAAAGCAATTTCGAGCCTCAGAGAGAGGAGGCAGATGCTGAAGTACACGGGGTGCACATATTTTCGACAAAATGTCTACCTATAATGCTAAACGTAAAATTGAATGGCTTACCTGTAGCCATGGAATTGGACACTGGTGCAAGCCAATCAATCATGAGTAAAAAGATGTTTGAGAGACTGTGGTGCAACGAGGCATTCAGACCATCCCTGAGCCCCATCCACACAAAACTGAGAACGTACAGCAAAGAGCTTATCACCTGTCCTGGGCAGCGCCATGGTCAAGGTCACCTACGAGGGCACAGTGCATGAACTGCCACTCTGGATTGTCCCGGGCGATGGCCACACACTGCTTGGAAGGAGCTGGCGGGGCAAAATCCGCTGGAACTGGGATGACATCCGAATGCTATCACATGTTGATGAGACGTAATGTACTCAGGTTCTTAACAAATTTCCTTCCCTTTTTGAGCCAGGCATTGGAAACGTTTCTGGGGCGAAGGTGCGGATCCACTTGGTCCCAGTGGAATGACCCATTCACCACAAGGCGCGATGAGGGAGAGAGTGGAAATTGAGCTGGAGAGGCTGCAATGCGAGGGCATCATCTCCCCTGTGGAATTCAGTGAGTGGGCCAGCCTGGTTGTTCCAGTACTCAAAAGTGATGGCACAGTCAGGATTTGTGACGATTATAAAGTAACTATTAATCGTTTCTCGCTACAGAACCAATACCCACTACCTAAGGCAGATGACCTATTTGTGACGCTGGCAGGAGGCAAGACATTCACCAAGCTCGACCTGACTTCAGCCTACATGATGCAGGAGCTGGAGGAGTCTTCGAAGAGCCTCACCTGCATCAACACGCACAAGGGACTATTCATCTACAACAGATGCCCGTTTGGAATTCGGTCAGCTGCAGCGATCTTCCCGAGAAACATGGAAAGCCTACTCAAGTTGGTACCACACATGGTGGTCTTTCAGGAAGACGTATTGGTCACAGGTCGGGACACCGCTAAGCACCTACAAAACCTGGAGGAGTTCCTCCAGCGACTGGATCATATAGGGCTGCGGCTGAAGAGGTTGAAATGCATCTTCATGGCAACAGAAGTGGAGTTTTTGGGGAGAAAGATCACGGCGGATGGCATTCGGCCCACAGATGCCAAGACACAGGCTATCAGGAATGCACCCAGGCCACAGAACATCACGGAGCTGCGGTCGTTCCTGGGACTCCTCAACTATTTTGGTAACTTCCTACCGGGGTTAAGCACCCTTGTAGAGCCCCTACATGTGTTATTGCGCAAAGGTGAGAACTGGGTATGGGGGAAAAAACCAAGTAATTGCTTTTGAGAAAGCCAGAAACATTTTATGCTCCAACAAGATGCTTGTATTGTATAACCCGTGTAAAAGACTTGTGCTAGCCATGAACTCATTGAATGGCGGTGCAGGCTAGAAGGGCTGAATGGTCTGCTCCTGCACCTATTTTCTATATTTCTATGTTTCTATGTGACGCATCGTCGTATGGAGTCGGGTGTGTATTACAACAAGCTTACATTGCGGGGAAGTTGTAAGCTGTCGCCTATGCTTCCAGGAGCTTGTCTATGGCTGAGAGGGCCTACAGCATGATTGAGAAAGAGGCATTAGTGTGTGTGTTCAGGGTAAAGAAAATGCATCAGTACCTGTTTTGCCTCAAATTTGAGCTGGAAACCGATCACAAGCCCCTCACATCCCTGTTCTCTGAAAACTGGGGGATAAATACTCATGCCTCAGCCCACATACAAAGGTGGGCACTCGCACTATCAGCGTATAACTATACCATCCGCCACAGGCCAAGCACCGAGAACTGCGCGGATGCTATCAGTTGGCTACCATTGCCCACCACGGGGGTAGAAATGGCGCAGCCTGCAAACTTGTTGATGGTGGCGCAGCCCACAGACTTGTTGATGGTCATGGAAGTGTTTGAAAATGATAAATCACCTGTCACGGCCGCCAGATTAGGACTTGGACCAGCCAAGATCCTCTGCTGTCCCGAGTAAAAAACTGTTTACTGCATGGGAGCTGGGCCAGCATCCTCGGTGAAATGCAAGAGGCAATCAAGCCATTCCAGCGGTGAAAGGATGAGCTGTCCATTCAGGCAGACTGCCTGTTGTAGGGTAACTGAATAGTGCTGCCAAAAAAGGGCAGGGAGATGTTAATCTCGGATCTTCACAGCACACACCCGGGTATAGTAATGATGAAAGCGATAGCCAGGTCCCACGTGTGGTGGCCTGGTATCGACTCTGACTTAGAGTCCTGTGTATGACAATGCAGCATATGTGCTCAGTTGAGCAACGTGCCCAGAGAGGCACCACTAAGTTTGTGGTCCTGGCCCTCCAGACCATGGTCGAGGATCCATGTCGACTATGCAGGCCCGTTTCTCGGTAAAATGTTCCTGGTGGTGGTGGATGCTTTTTCAAAATAGATTGAATGTGAAATAATGTTGGGAAGCAACACCACCACCATCATTGAAAGACTGAGGGTCATGTTTGCCACCCACGGCCTGCCTGACATACTGGTCAGTGACAACGGGCCATGTTTTACCAGTGCTGAATTTAAAGAATTCATGACCCGCAATGGGATCAAACATGTCACCTCGGCTCCGTTTAAACCAGCCTCCAATGGGCAGGCAGAGCGGGCAGTACAAACAATCAAATGGAGCCTTAAACGAGTAACAGAAGGCTCACTCCAAACCCGCCTGTACCGAGTACTACTCAGCTACCGCACGAGACCGCACTCACTCACAGGGGTGCCTCCGGCTGAGCTACTCATGAAAAGGACACTTAAAATCAGACTCTCGCTGGTTTACCTCAACCTGCAGGCGGCAGCAACAAAATGTAAACGATGGTCGCGCCACTGTGTCACGGGAAATTGATCTGAATGACCCTGTGTATGTGCTAAACTATGGACATGGTCCCAAGTGGATTGCGGGCATGGTGATAGCTAATGAAGGGAGTAGGGTGTTTGTGGTCAAACTAGACAATGGACAAATTTGCAGAAAGCACCTGGACCAAACGTGGCTGCAGTTCACAGACTGCCCTGAACAACCCACAGCAGACATCACCTTTTTCGAGCCCACAACACACACTCAACAGATCAATGACACCACGCCGGACCAGGAAAGTGAACCCATCACGCCCAACAGCCCAGCAAGGCCAGGCTCACCTCGCAGCCCTGCAGTGCAAACAACATGCCAGCCCAGCGAGGGCACAGCCAACACACCAGAACAGACATTTATACTGAGGCGGTCCACTAGGGAAAGAAAGGCTAAGCATGGGCAAGGAAACCTCCGATTGATTACCACCTACCGCTCTCCCTCAGCTGGTGAATCAGTACTCCACTATATTGAACACCACTTGAAAGAAGCACTGAGAGTAGCAAGGATTGATTGAGTCCTGAAGGACATAGCTGCCAGATTGGGCCTGCGACACAATCATCACAGCCCCAGGAGATAGCTGCAGGGGTTTCTCAGGGCAGTGCCCTAGGCCCAATCATCTTGAGCTGCTTCATCAATGACCTTCCCTATGACCATCATAAGATCAGAAGTGGGAATGCTTGCTGATGACTGCACAGTGTTCAATGCCATTCGCAACTATTCCGATAATGAAGCAGTCCATACCCACATGCAGCAAGATCTGGATGAGATTCAGGCTTGGGCTGATAAGTGGCAAGTAACATTCACGCCACACAAGTGCTATCTCCAACAAGCCAGAATCTAACCATCATCCCAAGACATTCGATGGCATTACCATCGCCAAATCCCCCACCATTAGCATCCTAGGAGTCCATTGACCAGAAATTTAAATGGACCAGCCAAAAAAATAATGTGGGCAACAAGAGCCGGTCAGAGGCTGGGCATTCTGCGGCAAGTGTCTCACCTCCTGACTTCCCAAAGCCTTTACACCATCTACAAGGCACAAGTCAGGAGTGTGATGGAATGCTCTCCACTTGCCTGGATGAGTGCAACTGCAACAACACTCAAGAAGCTCGACACTATCCAGGGCAAAGCAGCCTGCTTGATTGGCATCCCATCCACCACCTTAAACATTCACTCCCTCCATCACCGACATACTGTGGCTGTCATGTGTACCATCTACAAGATGCACTGAAGCAATTCACCAAGGCTTCTTTGGCAGCACCTCCCAAACCCACAACCTCTACCACCTAGAAGGACAAGGTCAGTAGGCGATTGGGAACACCATTACCTCCAAGTACCCCTCCAAGTAACACACCATCCTTATTGGAAATATATCGCCGTTCCTTCATCGGCGCTGGGTCAAAATCATGTAACTCCCTCCCTAACAGTACTATGGGAGTTCCTTCACTACCTGCAATGGCACCAGCGACCTGAAAGACTTGCACGGGATTTGGACCAGCAAGCGCCAAATCCAGGTCACCATGAAAGTGGATGCCTGCAAAACCATCCTGCACCCACCCCCTCCAGCTTTGCCATCGGAGGAAGTCGGGGCTACATGGTGTACGCTGGCCAACCCAACGTGTGCTGGACCTGCGGGAAGGCAGGCCATGTGGCGGAAAGCTGCAAAACTGTCATCTGCCGAAACTGCAAGAACGAAGGCCACCAGACAAAGGACTGTAAGGAGACCAAGTGCTGCAACCTCTGTGGTCTGGCTGGGCACCTTTACAAAAACTGCCCCAAACACAACTTCAGCTATGCACAGGCAGCAAAGAACATTGCACGAGAGGAGGAGGAAGCTGAGGAACACAACGCTCCAGAGGAGACCTACACCCTCCCCCGACCAGTGCCCTGGGCAAAGAAGCAATCACCCTCGTGGACTCGGAACAAGTCAGGGAGGAAGAGAAGCCTGCTACGGCGAGCTGCAAAACACCAGCACCCAGCAGTGAAGCTCTCCCCCAGCGCACCGAGTCCAGGAACGAGGAGACAGCAGATGATGAAGCGGGATGGGAGACCATCAAGAAAAAGGCCCGCTAGCGTAAGGAGAACAGGCAAGCAAGGGCCCCTGTGGAAACGAAAGGGAAGAGGCGGCTAACGTCCACAACAGACAGCAGTGACGGCAGCTCGTCTGATGATGAAAGGCGAGACAAAGCCCCTCACTACCGCCACCAGAACAAGAGGCAATACGCCAACCCACAGCCACAGGCGACCGGGAGCAGTGAAGTGACCAGCACAGCCCCGCTCCGGAAACCCGGGCGCAGCGAAGCACCCAGCTCACATGAGCTCCGGAACACCGGGAGCAAAGAAGCGACCAATGCAGACCAGCTCCGGGACAACGGGAGCAGTGAAGTGCCCAGCACACCCCACCTCCGGAATACCGGGAGCGACACAGCAATCGAAGCACACCAGCTCGAGAGCGCTGCGACTGATGAAAAGAGGGAACCACCAACACCAGGCGAGGACAGTGCAGAGGACATATCGGACTTTCTGACAACACTGCACCAGTTCCCCGGTCGAAACACTCCCACGGCAGAGGACGACAGGGGACTGGTGCAGAGGACTAGCAGAGTGAACAAGGGAGACCCAGTGGATGTGGTGTATTTGGACTTTCAAAAGGCTTTTGACAAGGTCCCGCACAAGAGATTGGTGTGAAAAATCAAAGCGCATGGTATTGGGGTTAATGACTGACGTGGATAGAGAACTGGTTGACAGAAGGAAGCAGAGAGTTGGGATAAACGGGTCCTTTTCAGAATGGCAGGCAGTGACTAGTGGAGTGCCGCAGGGCTCAGTGCTGGGATCCCAGCTCTTTACAATATACATCAATGATTTAGATGAAGGAATTGAGTGTAATATCTCCAAGTTTGCAGATGACACTAAACTGGGTGGCGGTGTGAGCTGTGAGGAGGACACTAAGAGGCTTCAGGGTGACTTAGACAGGTTAGGTGAGTGGGCAAATGCATGGCAGATGCAGTATAATGTGGATAAATGTGAGGTTATCCATTTTGGGGGCAAAATCATGAAGGCAGAATATTATCTGAATGGCAGCAGATTAGGAAAAGGGGAGGTGCAACGAGACGTGGGTGTCATGGTACATCAGTCATTGAAAGTTGGCATGCAGGTACAGCAGGCGTTGAAGGCGGCAAATTGTACGTTTGCCTTCATAGCTAGGGGATTTGAGTAGAGTAGCAGGGAGATCTTATTGCAGTTGTACAGGGCCTTAGTGAGGCCTCACCTGGAATATTGTGTTCAGTTTTGGTCTCCTAATCTGAGGAAGGACGTTCTTGCTATTGAGGGAGTGCAGCGAAGGGTCACCAGACTGATTCCAGGGATGGCTGGACTGTCATATGAGGAGAGACTGGATCAACTGGGCCTTTATTCACTGGAGTTTAGAAGGATGAGAGGGGATCTCATAGAAACATATAAAATTCTGACTGGATTGGACAGGTTAGATGTGAGAAGAATGTTCCCGAAGTTGGGAAGTCCAGAACCAGGAGACATAGTCTTAGGATAAGGGGTAGGCCATTTAGGACTGAGATGAGGAGAAACTTCTTCACTCAGAGAGTTGTTAACCTGTGGAATTCCCTGCCACAGAGAGTTGTTGTTGCCAGTTCATTGGATATATTCAAGAGTGAGTTAAATATGGCCCTTACAGCTAAGGGGATCAAGGGGTATGGAGAGAAAGCAGGAAAGTGGTACTGAGGGAGTGATCAGCCATGATCTTATTCAATAGCACTTCAGGCTCGAAGGGTCAAATGGCCTACTCCTGCATCTATTTTCTATATTTCTATGCTTCTATGTTTCCAAGGGATCCAATTAGAAAACTGGTGTTGGAAATAGATGTGACCTAATTTGATCCCATGTCAGGCATTTTCAGGCAGACTCCAGAGCTCACAGTGCTAACACTAATTGCTTAAGAAGGGAAAAAGGGATATGCCGAGTAATTACAGGCATGTCAGCCTAGCCTCAGTGGTGGGAAGATTATTGGAAAACTTCTGAAAGACAGGACAAATCTACATTTGGAAAGACAAGGATTAATTAGGGACAGCCAGCACGGATTTGTTAAGGGAAGATCGTGTTTGACTAATCTGATTGAATTTTTTGAGGAGGTAACCGGGAGGGTCGATGAGGGTAGTGTAGTATATCTGGACTTTAGCAAAGCTTTTGATAAGGTCCAACATGGTAGACTGGTCAAGAAAATTAAATCCCATGGGATCTCGGGCAAAGTGGCAAGTTGAATCCCAAATTGGCTCAGAGGTAGGAAGCAAAGGATAATGGTTGATGGATGTTTTTGTGACTGGAAGGATGTTTCCAGTGAGGTTCCGCAGGGCTCCGTACTGGGTCCCTTGCTTTTTGTGGTATACATCAATGATCTAGATTTGAATATAGTGAGTATGACTAAGAAGTTTGCAGACAACACTAAAATTGGCTGTGTGATTGATAATGAAGAGGAAAGTCATCGACTGTAGGAGGATATCAATCTACTGGTCAGGTGGGCAGAGCAGTGACAAATGGAATTAATTCAGAGAAGTATAAGATAATGCACTTTGGAAGGGTTAATAATAAAAGGGTATACACATTAAGTGGCAGGCCACTTAAAAGTGTAGATGAACAAAGGGACCTTGGACTGCATATCTATACATCCCTGAAAGTAGCCGGCCAGGTGGATAAGGTGGTTAAGAAGGCATACAGAATGGTTGCCTTTATTGGCCGAGGCTTAGAAAACAAGAGCAGGGAGGTCATGCATAAATTGTATAATATGCTGGTTTGGCTACAGCTGGAGTACTGCGTGCAGTTCTGATCGCCATATTATAGGAAGGACGTGATTGCACTAGAGAGGGCACAGAGGAAATTTACTAGGATGCTGCCTGGAATGGAGAATACATGGAGGGATTGGATAGGCTGGGTGGCCAAACTGGCGGCACAAAAGATTGAAGGCTTTGGCCAAAACGCAAGTGTTATATATGTATACTTGCATTTACTCTGTACAGCCACAAGACAGCTCAACCCCTGGAGTTCCAAGGGATCCCATAATCCCTTAGGAGCACAGATATTTAAAGAGGCTTCACTGGTTCGAGAGGCACTCTGGAGACCTGCAATAAAAGACTACGGTCATACGTTGCTTTGAGCTCACAGTGTTCAGTCTGACTCTTTCTCCATACACAACAACTGGCGACAAAGTACAGATAGCGAAGCCAAAGATGCATGAACAGTCGGCATCCTGGAGAAATTTTTAAAGGGAGATGATTGGGAAACCTTTGTGGTGTGACTCGACCAATACTTCGTGGCCAACGAGCTAGATGCGGAAGAGAGTGCTGCCAAACGTAGAGCGATCCTCCTCACCGTCTGTGGGGCACCAACATATGGCTTCATGAAGAATCTGCTCACTCCAGTGAAACCCACGGAGAAATTGTATGACGATTTGTGCACAGTGGTCCGAGAGCATTTGAACCCGAAGGAAAGTGTTCTGATGGCGAGGTACCAGTTCTACACCTACAAAAGGTTGAAGGCCAGGAAGTGGCGAGTTACGTCACCGAGCTAAGACGCCTTGCAGGACATTGCAAATTTGAAGGACGCTTGGAGCACATGCTCAGAGACTTTTTCCTACTTGACATTGGCCACGAAACCATACTTCACAAACTTTTGACTGTAGAGACCCCAACCTTGAGTAAGCCCATAGCGATAGCCGAAAGTGATGTTTTCGAATCGTAACGTACATGGTAGATCGCACATACCTTCAGCTACACGTCTGCAGATGTCTCAGAGTGCACGATCAAGGGTGATGAATGCAAGTCTATTAACACCTTGTTGGTGTTGCGGGGGTGATCATCATTTCCATTCATGCCGATTCAAAGGATACGTTTGCAAGGGCTGTGGAACAATGGGACACCTCCAACGAGTGTACAGGCGAGCTGCTAAGCCTGTTAAACCTGCAAATCACCACGTTGCAGAGAAGGACAGATCCACGGAGGATCACGACAACCCAGAGCCTCAGATAGAGGAGGCAGAGGTACATGGGGTGCACACATTCACCACGTGTTGTTCCCCGATAAAGCTGAATGTTGAACTAAATGGACTCCCGGTATCAATGGAGCTGAACACGGGAGCAAGCCAATCCATCATGGGCAAAAAGACTTTCGAAACATTGTGGTGCAACAAGGCCTCAAGGCCAGTCTTAACTCCAGTTCGCACGAGACTAAGAACTTACACTAAATAACTAATCCCTGTAATCGCCAGTGCTACCGTAAAGGTCTCCTGCGATGGAGCGGTGCACAAACTACCACTCTGGATGTTACCGGGCGATGGTCCCACGCTGCTCGGCAGGAGCTGACTGGGAAAGATACGCTGGAACTGGGATGACGTCCGAGCGCTATCGCCCGTTGATGATACTTCGTGTGCCCAGGTCTTAAACAAATTTCCTTCACTGTTCGAACCAGGCATCGGGAAATTCCAAGGGGCAAAATTGCAGATCCACCTAATTCCGAGGGTGTAACCTATCCATCACAAAGCGAGAGCAGTACCGTACATGATGAGAGAAAGGGTAGAGATTGAGCTAGACCGGCTTCAACGAGAGAGCATTATTTCAGTGATTGAGTTCAGCGAGTGGGCCAGTCCTATCGTCCCAGTCCTCAAGAGAGATGGCGCCATCAGAATCTGTGGCGATTACAAAGTAACTATCAATCATTTCTTCCTGCAGGACCAATACCCACTACCAAAAGCCGACGACCTCCTTGCAAAGCTGTCAGGAGGAAACACGTTCATGAAGCTGGATCTGACTTCAGCCTACATGACACAGGAACTGGAGGAATCATTGAAGGCCCTCACCTGCAACAACACACACAAAGGTATTTTTGTTCATAACAGGTGCCCGTTTGGAATCCGATCAGTGGCGGTGATATTCCAGAGAAACATGGAAAGTTTACTGGTCAGTCCCGCACACCGTGGTTTTCCAGGTCGACATCTTGGTCACAGGTCAGAACACAGTCGAGCATCTGCAGAACGTGGAGGAGGTTCTTAGTCGACTCAACCACGTGGGGCTCAGGTTAAAATGTTCGAAGTGCGTTTGCCTAGCGCCTGAAGTGGAGTTCTTGGGAAGGAGGGTTGCGGGTGATGGCATCAGGCCCACCAACGCGAAGACGGAGGCAATCGAGAATGCACCGAGGCCACAGAATGTAACGGAGCTGCGGTCGTTTCTGGGACTCTTGTACTACTTTGGTAACTTCTTACCAGATCTCAGCACACCCCTAGAACCACTGTATGTCTTACTACAAAAAGGGGGCGAATGGGTTCGGGGCAAAAGCCAAGAAAATGCCTTTGTAAAAGCGAGAAAATTGTTATGCTCAAACAAATTGCTTGTGTTGTATGATCCATGTAAGCATGTGATGTGTCATCATATGGCGTCGGGAGTGTATTGCAACAAGCTAATGATTTGCTTTTGCATCCAGGAGTCTGTCTAAGGCTGAGAGAGCCTACAGCATGATTGAAAAAGAAGCATTAGCATGTGTCTATGGGTAAAGAAAATGCATCAATACCTGTTTGGGCTAAAATTCGAATTGGAAACTGACCATAAGCCACTTATATCCCTGTTTTCCGAGAGTAAAGGGATAAATACCACGCATCGGCCCACATCCAGAGATGGGCACTCACATTGTCTGCATACAATTATGCCATCCGCCACAGGCCAAGCACAGAAAACTGCGCCGATGCTCTCAGTCGGCTGCCATTGCCCACCACGTCGGTGGAAATGGCGCAGCCTGCAGATCTAGCCCTGGTTATGGAAGCATTTGAGAGTGAGCAATCATCTGTCACCGCCCAGCAGATCAAAACCTGGACAAGCCAGGACCCCTTATTATCCCACGGAGCTGGTCCAGTGTCCCAGTGAAAATGCAGGAAGAGATAAAGCCGTTCCGTGGTGCAAAGATGAAATGTCTATACAGGCAGACTGCCTTCTGTGGGGCAATCGAGTAATGGTCCCCAAGAAGGGCAGAGACACCTTTCAGGAACTTCCAATGACCTCCATAGTACCCACTCAGGTATCATGATGATGAAAGCGACAGCCAGATACCACGTGTGGTGGCCCGGTATCGATGCGGACTTAGAGTCCTGCCTTCACAGATGTAATACATGCTCGCAGTTAAGCAATGTACCCCGGGAGCCGCCACTAAGTTTATGATCTTGGCCCTCCAAACCATGGTCTAGGGTACACGTTGACTATGCAGGCCCGTTCTTCGGTAAAATGTTCCTTGTGGTTGTAGACGCGTACTCCAAGTGGATTGAATGTGAGATAATGTTGGCTAGCACGTCCGCTGCCACTACTGAAAGCCTGCGGGCCATGTTTGCCACACACGGCTTACCCAATGTCCTGGTGAGTGACAACGGACCATGTTTTACCAGTACTGAGTTCAAAGAATTCATGACCCGTAACGGGATCAAACATGTCCCATCTGCCCCGTTTAAACCAGCATCCAATGGTCAGGCAGAGAGAGCAGTGCAAACCATCAAGCAAGGCTTGAAGAGGGTAACTGAAGGCTCACTGCAGACTCGCCTATCCCGAGTCCTGCTCAGCTACCGCACAAGACCCCACTCACTCACTGGGATCCCACCTGCTGAACTGCTCATGAAAATAGCACTTACGACAAGGCTCTCGTTAGTTCACCCTGATCTACATGAACAGGTAGAGAGCAGGAGGCTTCAACAAAGCACATACTATGATAGCGCAAATGTGTCACGCGAGATTGAAATCAATGATCCTGTATTTGTTTTAAATTATGGTCAAGGTCCCAAGTGGCTTCCCGGCACTGTCGTGGCCAAAGAGAGGAGTAGGCTGTTTCTGGTCAAACTTTCAAATAGACTCATTCACCGGAAACACTTGGACCAAATCAAACTCAGATTCACGGACTATCCTGAGCAACCCACCTTGGACCCTACCTTCTTTGATCCCCCAACCTACACACCAGTGGCAACCGGCACCACAGTTGACCATGAAGCAGAACCCATCATTCACAGCAACCCTGCAGGGCCCAACAAATGATTCAACAACACCAGCTTTCACACCGAGACGATGAACCAGGGCAAGAAGGGCCCCAGATCGATTCACATTATAAACAGTTACACTATTGACTTTTGGGAGGGGGGGGGCTGTTGTTATAAAAGTATACTTGCATTTACTCTGTACAGCCACAAGACAGCTCAGCTCCTGGAGTCCCAAGGGATCCCATAATCTCTTGGGAGCACAGGCATTTAAAGAGGCTTCACAGGTTGGAGAGGCACTCTGGAGACCTGCAATAAAAGACTACGGTCACACGTTACTTTGAGCTGACAGTGTTCAGTCTGACTCTTTCTCCTTACACAACAGCAAGCCGAAAGGACGATGATACACACCGAATGGCGGCCAACCGAGCGGCGAACCAGGGGGTTCGAAATACCATTCAAGTGACTGCTAAGAAAGCGGGAAGAATAACGACAATCGACTGGTCCTTCTTTATCTAGAACATCCTGCTTGAAGCGTGCAGCATGAAGATTGCAGAGATCTTCGCCTTGCATAAATTTCCGAAGAGAGGCTACTTTGATGTAACCTTCAGAAACGTCACCCAATGCCTAAAATTCCTGAAGGCATTGAAGGAGATGGCTGAACCACTGTGGTCAATGGTGACTGCAGAACCACTGTTCCCTTCCATCGCAGAGGAAGCACACAATCACAGTGCATATGTACAACCCTCACATCCCAGTCATTGATGTGCTGACATTCCTCGCCAGATAGGCAAAGCGTGGACGTGAATGACTGGTATGGGATTTGGACCAGCAAGCGCCACATCCAGGTCACTTTAAAAACAGACACCAGCGGAACCATCCTGCATCCGCCCCCCCACCCCAAGTTTCGCCATCGGGGGAAGTCGGGGCTACATGGTGTATGCCGGACAACCCAATGTGTGTCGGACCTGCGGGAAAGCAGGCAACGTGCCTGCAAGATGCAAAGCAGTCATCTGCCGCAAGTGCAAGAAGGAAGGACACCAGACAAAGGACTGCAAAGAAAGCAAGTGCTGTAACCTTTGTGGTCAGGCTGGACATCTGTACAAGGCCTGCCCCAAGCATAATTTCAGCTTTGTGCAGGCGGCAAAGAACATGGTGACACGTGAGGAGAAGCTGAGGAGCGCAACGCCCCAGAGGAGACCTACGCCCCCCACCCCCCACCCTCCACCAAGACACCGTGCGAACAAACGACCACCCTAGTCGACACTGACCGATAGGAGGAAGGGAAGTCTGCTATGGCAAGCCGCCAGACACTAACACCCAGCAGTGAACTCCCCTCCCCGGGACACCGAGTCCATGGACGAGGAGGGAGCAGAAGGGGAACAGGATTGGCAGCTCATCACCAAGAAAAAGAAGAAGGCCCACAAGCCTAAGGAAAAGCGGCCTCCTGCAGAAATGAAAGGCAAAAGACGACTACTGTCCATGACGGACAGCAGTGGCTGCAACTCTTCCAATGACGAAGGGTAGTGAGGCAAAAGCCCCCACTACCACCATCAGAAGAAGAGGCAAAACGCAAATGTGACCAGCGCAGCCCAGCTCCGGGACACCGGGAGCAGTGAATTGCCCAGTACACCACAGCTCCGGGAAACCGGGAGCAGTGAAGTGCCCAGCACACCCCAGCTCCGGGACACCGGGAGCAGTGAAGTGCCAAGCACACCCCAGCTCTGGGACCCCGGGAGCAGTGAAGTTCCCAGCACACCCCAGCTCTGGGACCCCGGGAGCAGCGAAGTGACTGATGCACCCCAGCTCCGGATTTCTGGGAGCAGCAAAGTGACCGATGCACCCCAGCTCCGGAATACCGGCAGCGACGATGCAACCAATGCACCCTAGCTCTCGAACATTGTGAGCGACGACACCACAGGGGATGAACAGAAGGAACAACCAACACCAGGTGAGGGCAGCCCAGTTGACATGGAGGACCTCCCGTCGGCGGTGCTGGTGTCTCCTTGTCGAAGAACCCCGAAGCAGAGGACAACCCATATCTCAACCCATGTGCAGTAGAAGATTTTACAGCTAACCTATGTATGTGGGACCAGGCCACAGGGCCAAAGAACTGCGCGTTATAATGTAATGTTTGGACTGTAATCACCAATTTTAAAATGGGTTTAAAGATTGCATCCATTAATGGGCGTAGTGTTAAGTCGGCTACACGATGTGTTTCCACCTTGGGGTACCTCGCCAAGATCAAAGCAGACCTGCTGTTCTTGCAGGAGTGCGGACTGCTGCACTTCAGCAGTTACCAGCAGTGGTCGCACAGACCATCCATCTGGTCAGGAGGCAACGATTGCCGTTCCTCTGGCCTGGGCATTTTGCTGCGGGGAGACCACTTCACCATCACTGAAGTTAAGGAGGTGGTGGGTGGCCGCTTCCTCGTAGCAGATCTACTGTATAAATATGTTCCTCTAAGGATAATTAACGTGTATGCCTCGCCTCTCAGAAGCGAGCGGCTGGCCCTCATCCAGCAGCTCCCACTGCTGCTGGCGACATCTAGACTGGTCATTCTGGGCGGTGATTTCAATTGCATCATCGATGTGGCTGGACGATCCAGCAGAGCCGACAGCAAACTGGACGCCACGTCCAGACTTCTGATGGACACGGTAAAAGATGCCAAGCTGTGCGACGTCTTCAGCAACCCTGCAGATATACCTGGTCGAGACCAGACAGATCCGTCCATTCCAGAATAGACTTCCTGTTTGTGTCCCGCACGCTCAAGGTCAGATCCACCGATGTCAAGCCGGTGTTCTTCTCCGACCACTGCCTCCTACTGGCCAAGTTCCACCCACAGCAACACCAGAAAGTTGGCAGGGGGATATGGAAGCTGAACGTGAAACTGCTGACCCTGGAAAACGTTGAGGAACTCAAGAGGGATTACAAAGGTTGGAGAACCATAAAACCCCTCTGTGATTCCCTGATGCACTGGCGGGAAACAATCAAGATGAACATCAAGAGATTCTTCATCATCAAAGGTGTTCAGGAGGCGAGGGGGAGACAGAGAGAATTTTCCCAACTCCAGAAGAGTATGCAAAACCTGCTCCTACTGCAGTCGATGGGGGTCGATGTCGCGGAGGAACTGCAAGAGGTGAAGGGCCAGCAAGCCTTGCTCTTTGCCTCAGATTCCTCCAAAATCATCTTCCGCTCCAGAGTCTGCTCTGTCGAGCAGGATGAGACGTGTTCGCATTTCTTCTTCCAAAAGGTACACAGAGGGAGCTCTGTGATCAACAACCTAAAGGCAGAAGACGGTTCTGTGACGTCTTCACAGCCTGACATGCTGAGGATCAGCAAATCCTTCTATGCCGGGCTGTACGATGTCAAGCCCACAGACCGCACGGCCTCCCAGTCTTTCCTGTCGTCTATCTTGGAGGTCTTAGATGACAGCAAGCGGGAGAGTCTGGACCACCTGTTAGCTCTGGATGAGCTGACAAAGGCCGTCCGGTCCTTCGAGATGAGTAAAACTTCCGGAAGCGATGGCTTACTGGTCGAGTTGTATTCGGCTCTGTGGGATTGGATGGGCCCAGACCTGCTGGAAGTATGCTTCTGGCCAGCAGTATGTCAGGCTCGATGAGGAAGGAACATAAGAGGATAAGAACATAACAATTAGGAGCAGGAGTAGGCCATCTAGCCCCTCGAGCCTACTCCGCCATTCAACAAGATCATGGCTGATCTGGCCGTGGACTCAGCTCCACTTAGCCGCCCGCTCCCCATAACCCTTAATTCTCTTATTGGTTAAAAATCTATCTATCTGTGATTTGAAAACATTCAATGAGCTCGCCTCAACTGCCTCCTTGGGCAGAGAATTCCACAGATTCACAACCCTCTGGGAGAAAAAATTCCTTCTCAACTCGGTTTTAAATTGGCTCCCCCGTATTTTGAGGCTGTGCCCCCTAGTGCTAGTCTCTCTGACCAGTGGAAACAACCTCTCTGCCTCTATCTTGTCTATCCCTTTCATTATTTTAAATGTTTCTATAAGATCACCCCTCATCCTTCTGAACTCCAACGAGTAAAGACCCAGTCTACTCAAGGCTTCATCACCCTCATCTACAAGCAGAAGGGGCAGAGGGAGGAAATTAAATTGATGAAGTTGGACCCTACTGGGATCGAGTAAGGAGATTTGTGATGGAATTATGCAAACAATTACAATTACATGATCTGAATGCACACGCCAGGGATCAGCAAGTGATCAAGGACTTGGAAACTGGCACCAAGGAACAAAAGGCTCAGATACCACAGGTTGGGAGCAAGGTAATGGTAAAAATAAACCACAAAAATCCAGGATTCTCACCAAAATGGATAGGCCCTCACCAGGTAATAATGGTAAGGGACACGTGCGCGTGTGTGGTGATAGGTGGAACCGGACGGTGGAAACATTGGACACAGTTAAAAATGTTCTGCATAACATGAGACCCTAACTGACCAGTAATGACCGGGAAAACATGTCGTGTTTTACAGAACCTTAGTCCTAGTAGGAGGATAATGGGGAACCCCATCTTACTCCACGACCCAGCGGTAAGTTGCCTAGATGGTTATCAAGGAAATATTTCCACTACAAACTCAATCATTTGCAGAAGACACCAAAGGGGACTACTTGAAGTGGAATGGACAAGCCCGGATAAGGGACACTCATGGCAGAACTAATCATTGACATGCATGAATAGCTCGGACCAAGGAAATCCACACAAGTGTGTGTGGGTAAGATGTAACCTCACCAGGGAGGCAGAGGGGACTACCCCCATACCCATCAGGGAATCACAATGCGATAATGTTTCCTTCTGGGGAATGTTTGTGTGTAAGGTAGAGATCCCAACCACCACAATAGCCCCAACCACAGCGATCCCAGAACCCCCAGAATGCCCAAACATGACACAGGGGGCAAGCAGGGGATTTGTAGTGAAAATAACTAAAGACAAAATCCACTTAGAGGTACGCCAAAGGGTAATTACGGTATTGTTAAACCTAATGGATATACTGATCCCACTGTTTTGCAGTAACAAAACTATAAACTTATATAAAAACCTAACCCTAAGAGCCCTTGAGGGGCACGAATCCAAGACTATGAAGTTCAATGTAAAAAAGCCGAACAAAAACGGGAAAAGCGGGAGGAGAAAGAGGGGAATATTAGAAATGGTGGGCACGGGATACATGGTGGGTGTTGCGATGGTTAATACAACAGATCTTCAAACAATAACAGAGCAGGTCATCACTCTCACACAGATCTTAAAAGGACTGCTGGAAAAGGGTGATGATAACGAGAAAATGCAGACCGAGCAAGGGGATGGGGTGGAATGGGAACGGCTACAGGTTGCCACCTCATTGACCTCGGGCTCAAGGGAGCAGTAAAGAAAATCCAAAGAGGAACTAATATAACCAGATAACCATATAAGACGAGTGGCACCTGGAAGAAGGGAAGAACTGGGTCCTTGATCATGCGTTGGTACAACCAATCACGTCACTGTTAAGCTCCGTCCACAAGCACACCTGTATAATTAAGGTGTAATCTGAACAGCTCGATGGAGATCCTCACTCAGGTGGCAAGGACGTGAGATTCACCCCCTGCACGTGCTGGAATAAAAGATCGTTGAAACTTATTCAAGGTATCCGTCTATTAAATCCGGGCTTGTTAAGAGAGGAGAAGGGTGAGTCTCCCTTTCCTTTTCCTTTTCCTGGTACAGCACGGGTCAGATATAGAGTAAAGCTGCCTCTACAATGTCCCATCAAACACTCCCATGGCTGGTACAGCACGGGATTAGATACAGTGTGAAGTTCCCTCTACACTATCCCATCAAACAGTCCCAGGGGCAGGTACAACATGGCTCAGATACAGAGTAAAGCTCCCTCTACACTGTCCAATCAAACATTCCCAGGGGCAGGTACAACATGGCTCAGATACAGAGTAAAGCTCCCTCTACACTGTTCCATCAAACACTCCCATGGTAGGTACAGCACGGGTTAGATACAGAGTAAAGCTCCCTCTACACTGTCCCATTAAACACTCCCAGGGCAGGTGCTGCACGTGTTAGATACAGAGCAAAGCTCCCTCTACACTGCCCCATGAAACACTCCCTGGGCAGGTACAGCACGGGTCAGATACAGGGTAAAGATCCCACTACACTATCCCATCAAACATTCCCAGAGCAGGTACATCACGGGGTTAGATACAGAGTAAGTCTCCCTCTACATGCTCCGTCCCTTCTGCCGCTAAAACCCTCCAGGCTTTTGTCACTTCCAGGCAGGACCGATCCAATGCTGGCATGTCCCAACTCCCATCTTGCTCCCTCCATAAACTTAAACTCACCCAAACTCTGCTGCACATAACCTAACTCGCAACAAGTCCCTTTCACACATCACCCCTTGCTTGTTAAACTGCATTGGCTCTCTGTCCAGCAACGTCTCGATTTTAAAATTTTCATTTTCGTGTTCAAATCCCTCCATGTGGTCGTCCATGCCCTGTCCATGAAAAGCCCGTGATCCACCCAGAACTAGGTCCCTTGCTTTTTGTGGTATATATCAATGATTTAGACTTGAATGTCGGGGGTATGATTAAGATTTCAGGTGATACAAAAATTAGTCGTGCAGTTAAAAAGAAGAAGACATTTGCAGACTGCGGGAAGATAGCAAGGGATTGATCTGGTGGGCAGAACAATGGCAAATGGAATTCAATCCAGAGGGAGGGCTAACAAGGCAAAGGAATACACATGGAATGGTAGGATACTGAGAGAGGAACAAAGGGACCTTGGAATGCATGTCCACAGAACTCTTTTTGGGAGGAAACTAAAACATTAACTCATTAAATCGTGTCCCCCCGATCTGGGGGACACACCAAACATTTTCAAGGCCCTTTTTTTTGCTTTTTGTTTTTTTTGTGGTTTTTTTTTTAGTTTTTTTTTGGGGCACTAAAATCATATTTTTTTTCCTCCAAGTGTCCCCTATAAAAGGGGAAGGGGACACTAAAAACACCGGCAATTAAAACAAATTAAACTTTAAAATATAAAATCAAATTAAAATTTGGTTGCCGGGCGTGATGATGCACTCCAGTCCCTCCGGTGCCCACCTCTCGCGGAAGGCCACGAGTGTACCGGTGGACACCGCGTGCTCCATCTCCAAGGACACCCTGGCAAGGATGTACACGTGGAAGAGAGGCAGGCAGTCAGGCTGAACGACCCCCTCGACTGCCCGCTGCCTGGACCGGCTGATGGCACCCTTGGCCGTGCCCAGGAGCAGTCCTACGAGGAGGCCCTCGGACCTATCCGCTCTCCTCCGCACAGGGTGCCCAAAGATCAGGAGTGTGGGACTGAAGTGCAGCCAGAATTTCAGGAGCAGCCCCTTTAAATAATGAAACAGGGGCTGCAACCTCGTGCATTCGGAAAAAACATGGAACACGGACTCTTCCAGACCCCAGAAATTGCAGACGGCCTGGGAGCCCGTGAACCGGCTTAACAATTTATTGCACGGCATTGCTCCGTGCACCATCCTCCAGGCCAAGTCCCCGATAAGTAGTGGGAGGACTCCCGCATAGAGTGCCCTCCATCGGGGACCCCTGCCTCCTCCGGACAGCAAGATGATACGCCATGGTGTGTCCGGACGGCAGGTGAGGATGGCAAATTTGAGAGTGTGCAGGAGCAGCCAGTACAGGAAACCCCTCCGCGCAGAACTGAAATGCACGTGGGGGGATTTCCTCGAGGAGGCTCAAGTTGTGAGGCGCCGGCTCCCGAGGGAGGTTCCGGGGTTTGGCGCCGATGAGGAATTCCTTCCGGACGGGGGTCAGTTCGGACGGGATTTCCCACGTGCTCGAGCCTCCTCGACACACCAAACGGAGTCGGGGCCCAGAGCTGTTTTTAGCGACTCGATGGCATCGGCTGCACCGCGGACATTGGCAGAATTTAGACGCTGTGCCAGCGTGTCTGGCGCCATCCAGCCCACTCCTCCACCATCGAGCAGGTCCCTGACCCTGGTCACCTCACCAGCCACAGCCCTCTCGTCCGATCGGCACCTAAAACCTCGGTCGTGGAGGTACGGATTCCCGAGCAGCAGCTCCTGCAGGACAGCCGCCACTCCAGCCGGTGGAGAGCTGCGCTTGGTGGAGACTTTGTTCCAGACCCTGATGAGTTCCTTGTAAAAGACAGGTACTCCTGGAAGGCGGTCCTGACGCCCCCCAAGCTCACAAACAGGAGCTGCATGTCGTAGTTGAGGCCGTGCTGCTGGCAGAAGAAATACGTCGCCAGAGCACGCCACCTGGGAGGGGGCTCGATGTAAAGGTATCTCTGCATGGTTTGAAGACGGAAAGTCGCAAGCTGGGTGCTGACGCACACCAACGACTGACCGCCCTCCCCAAGCGGGAGACTCAAGACCGCGGCAGAGACCCAGTGCTTCCTGTTGTTCCAGAAGAAGTCCACCAGTTTCTTCTGTATCTTGGTGACAAACGCAGGGGGAGGGGTCAAAGTGACCAGCCGGTACCACAACATGGCGGCCAGCAGCTGGTTTATGACTAGCGCTCGACCCCTGTAGGACAGCACTCGGAGCAGTCCTGTCCAGCGCCCTAGGCGAGCGGCGACCTTTGCCTCCAGCTCTTGCCAGTTCGCCGGTCAGGCTTCCTCTTCGGGGCTAAGGTAGACTCCCAGATAGAGGAGATGGGTCGTGCTCCAGGAAAAAGGCCTGAGCTCCTCCGGCAGGGAGTCCACTCACCACTGACCCACCAGGAGTCCAGAACATTTCTCCCAGTTGATCCTGGCAGAGGACGCGGCCGAGTAAATCTCCTGGCACTCACGCATCATCTGTAGGTCAGCGGGATCCTCTACTGTGAGGAGCACGTCATTGGCGTAAGGCGAGAGGACGACCTCCATGCCCGGTCCTTGCAGAGCCAGTCCCGTCAACCTTGTCCGCAGGAGGCGCAAGAAAGGCTCCACGCAGATGGCATATAACTGGCCGGATATGGGGCATCCCTGGCGCACCCCTCTCCCAAAGCGAAGGGGCGCCGTCAAGGACCCATTAACCTTTGTCAGACACTTCGCAGTGGCGTACAAAAGTCCGATCTGGGCGACGAAATGGATCCCGAACCCGAAAGCGCGCAGAGTTCCGAACAAATAGTTGTGATCAACCCTGTCGAACGCCTTCTCTTGGTCGAGAGATAGGAAGACGACCGACAGACCAGCCTCCTGGGAATGATGGATGAGGTCCCGGACCAGATGGATGTTATCGTGGATTGTCCGGCCCGGGACCGTGTAGGACTGGTCGGGGTGGATCATATGGTCCAGCATGGCGCCAAGGCGAGCAGACATCGCCCTGGCGAAGATTTTGTAGTCCGTGCTGAGGAGGGAGACCGGGCGCCAGTCCTTAAGGAGACGGAGATCGCCCTTCTTAGGCAGCAGGACGATGACTACGCTGCGCCAAGAGAGAGGCATCTCTCTGGTCGCCAGACTTTCCCCCAGGACCCGTGCGCAGTCGCCCCCCAGGACGTCCCAGAACACCCTGTGGAACTCCACGGTCAGCCCCTCTATCCCCGGAGCTTTTCCCCTCGAGAGCCGGTCGAGGGCACTGGTCAGCTCCGCCAGGCTTAGCGGAGCTTCCAGATTTTCGGCGCCCTCCGGGCCGACCTTCGGCAGGTCCTCCCACAAAACTCTACGCACTTCCTCGCTGGACGGCTCCGGAGAGAACAGTGCCCCGTAATATTCACGGGCCCTGTTGTTGACGCCCTCCGGATCCGAGACGAGAGAGCCGTCGTCGGCCAGCAGCATCAAGAGCTCCTTACGGACACTCTGTCTTTTTTCCAGCGAGTAGAAGAAGGGGGAGCCGCGGTCCAGATCCCGCAGGAACCGGATCCGCGACCTCACGAACTTGCCTCGGGTCCTGACGAGCTGCAGGTCCTTCAGAGCGGCCTTCTTCACTTCGTACACCAACCGCAGGGCCGGGTCCTCGACGACTTGACCGAGACGGGACTCCAGCTCGAGCACCTCTTTTTCTAGGTGCCCGACCCTGGCTGCCCACCTCTTGGACGACCCCCTCGCGTACTCTTGACAGAAGACACGGACGTGAGCCTTGACCACGTCCCACCATAGCCTCAAGGAGGGGAAGCCCCCCTGCTTCCTTCTCCAGTCGGCCCAGAAACGACGGAACGAGTCCTGGAATATGCACGTCCTCCAGCAGCTGGTTGTTAAAATGCCAGTACGCAGACCCCGTCCTCGCGCGGAGCGAAGTGAGCTCCGCCCACACCAGGTGGTCGTCCAAACACAGCACCGGCCGCATGGAGGCCGCCGGGACGCAGAAAACGTACGCCCGAGACACGTAAAAGCGGTCGACTCTGGACCATCCTACTCCAGGCCTCACCCAAGTAAAGGCGCTGGAGTCGGAATGGAGATTTCGCCAGACGTCCACTAAGTCGAAGGACCCGACCAGGTCCCTCAACTTCTCCATCGCCGTCATGCTCTGCGGGGCACTGGAGCGGTCCCTTGCCTCGAGGGTGCAGTTAAAATCCCACCCGAGGACAATGCAGTCGCCGATGTCGACGGAGCCAAGAAGAGCGGACACTTCTTCGAAAAAGTGCGCTTGCCGCGGGCCGGGCTGAGGGGCGTGCACGTTCACGAGATGGAGCGACACATCCCCCAGGCAAAGCATGACATGCAGCAAGCGGCCTGGCACGGGCTCCTCGACCCCCAAGATCTCCGGCTGAAAATGCAGGGTCAGCAAAATGGCCACCCCACAAGAAGTGGCGGCGAATTGGCTCATGCGGACCTCTCCTTGCCATTCCAGGAGCCATGTGGCTTCATCTCCCGGAATGGTGTGGGTTTCTTGCAGGAAGCACACCGCATATTTCCCCTCCCGCAGGAGCGAAAATTTGTTAAACCTACGGCGTGCCTCTGACGCCGTTGATGTTGAGGCTGGCTATGGTTATCTTCATGACAAAAGCATAGTGCAACCTCTACCTAACCTATTGTGGGGGGGGGGGAGTGGAGTCGTTTGTTGACCTCCACTCCTTCAGCAGCCCAGCGAGGAACCTTTTGAGCCGGCACAGCTCAAGGCCTTGTACCTTTGATAAGGACCCGCACGCGGCCATGGTTTTAGCAGCGGCGTGGACAGACGCGATGAGCAGCCCCGGCTCGGACCATCTTTCCCGGGCCAGATGGGATTGGTCGCGGCGACTCCGGCACTGGACGAAAAAGTCCCGGAGTTCCTT
Organism: Pristiophorus japonicus; assembly: GCF_044704955.1. Classification (NCBI taxonomy): domain Eukaryota; kingdom Metazoa; phylum Chordata; class Chondrichthyes; family Pristiophoridae; genus Pristiophorus; species Pristiophorus japonicus. The sequence goes on from NW_027254290.1 coordinate 245,669, forward strand.
TACAGGAATGAGGGAGGACTCAGCGGCGGGCACCAGGAGATCCACCGCCTCACTGGCGATGGAATCGAGATCTTCTCCCTCATCCCCCACCGAGTCCCCGTTCCCCTCCGGGAGGTTGCCGCCAGCAGCCGGCCCGTCGAACGCACGAGGTATGGCAAACGGACCGGCCGCTCCATCCGGCCCTGGCTCTGCCCCGATCCCACCTCCAGGATCGTCGGCAGAGGAGTCCCCACTGGGCTCTTTTAAAAGTGGTGCTGGGTCAGGAAGCGACAGCGGAAGGGGTTCCTCCTCCGCCCCAGGAACCGGGGAACACGGAGAGACCTGGTTTAGGAAATTCTCCAGGTCCTCCAAGTTCCCCAGCTCCAAAGTAGGGGGCGAGGGTTGGTGTTCTTCCCCCTCCCCGCCGCCAACACCGGCCCAGCTTGTGGATGTATATTAAAAAATTTTAAATTTTCATTTTCTGCCGAGTCGTGCAAGTCCCGGGGGAAGTTGGATGAAGGCTGGGCGGGCTCAGGTTCGGCCTTTTAGGACCCGCCCGCCTCAGTCCCCGGGACGCACGACCCGGCGGCTACGCATTCCTCCGCTGGCCCCACACCCCCCACGACAGGTAGATCTTCCACGCCATCCCCGGGAGGCAGAGGCTCAGCAGCCTCGACTGTCTCACCCTCCCCGGGAACAGACTCCTCTCGCCTACGGCGCAGTTTGGGGGCGCTGGTGGGGGATGTGGGACACGCGGCGGGCACCAACTGCTCCGCAGAGGGATGTTGTTCCCCCTCTGCCTCATTAGAGCGGCGCCTCCTTTTGTTCCTGGGGGGCCGCAGAGGCAGGGAGACCTCCATGTCTGCCGAGGCCTCCCGCTCCACTCCCCCCTTTTTATTATCTTGTCCGCGCCCGAGCCCCTCTGTGATATTGGTCAAGGGCTCGGGCACGGGCTCAGGGCACCCCGCGATCGCCGGTGACAGGGTTGGGCTGAGCGCAGTGATCAAATTGTCTGGCGCACTGAGGGGACCCGCCTCGAGATGTTTCGCCTTCCTCCGCGCCTTCTTTCCGATCAGACGCTCTCCCTTCCCCCCCGCCAGAGGCCGTGAAAACAAAGGCCCCCGACGATGCCCGCGCACCTACAGCAACTGGCACGTGGACGCAACTAGGGAAAGGGGTGGCGGCGGCGCCAGCCTTGGCCGCCTTTGGTGGTTTGGCGGCCTTGGAGGCGGGGCAGTTCTTGCGAACGTGCTCCACCTCCCTACAGGCATGGCACCGCACGCCGTCCGATGTCCAGAAGACGCGATAGGCAGTCCCCTCGTGCACCACATTAAAATTACCCTCTGTCGTCTCCTCCCATGCCAGCCGGACAAAAAGCTGGCGGCGGAAGGAGAACACATGGTGCAGGCTGTTCTTCCTGAGACCGAGCGGTATGGGGTTTATCCCTGACCTTACCTCCCCCAGTTGGTGTAGGTGAGGGAGAAGGAACTCAGCGGGAACAAAGGGCGGGACGTTTGAAAGGATGACCCTCTGCGCGGCGGCCTCGAGAGGGTCCACTGGCAGGAACGTCCCGCCCACCGTGAGCCCTTTTTCAAGGGCCAGGGACACCGCCCGCTCTGACCCCAGGAAGAACACCGCCTTCCCAGACATCTTGGAGGCTGCGACAATGGCCGAGGGGCCGACTACCCCAGCCCTCGCCCGCACACACTCCTCAATGCTCATTGTGGGGTGAGTGTAGCTCTTGACCCCGTGTTTCTTTGTTATTAATCTGAAAGGTGGCAGGGCAGCAGGAGGCGCAGGAGGCGCCGTGGATGTGGACGCCGCCTGCGCATATGTCTTTGCTGGCCCCGCCACTGGCGTGGATGGGGTCGCCATCACGGGGTCTCTTTAAGGGCTACACTCACCCCAAAGTCACAGGCCTTAATGTTCTTAATTGGCCTCGTTTAAGTGTGTGAGCAGAGGAGCTCTCAATGAGGCACACCTCTCCCCTGGTTGACAATTGGGGAGGGGCCTTGCTCCCTCTGCTCAGTTGTCTTAATTGTTTTTTCAATTAGGAGAAAGGGCCTCTCAGAGAGAGAGGGGAGAGTCAGAGATTGACAGAGAAAGAGTGAGGGGGGTGGGAAAGAGGGAAGCTGTGAGGGCAGGTCTCCCCTCACAGCGATGGGTGGGTGTTTCTTGGTGTGCACTCCCCAGATGATGGAAAGGCAAAAAAACACAGTCTTTGTAGACAGTCTTCGGGTGGGGGGAGAAGATGTCTTCACCTGGGGCAGCTGGAGCCACCCAGGCACACACTCCCAACGATGCTAAATAGGGTAATTAATAGTTCTTCAGCCAGGTAGCTCCAGCTATCCCAGGCTAGGCAATGGGGGAGGGGTGCTTCAGTGGTGTGAGGCCTAGTTGTGGGCCAGACCCCCACACACACTTCCACACACACACACACCCCGCGATGTTCCGGCCCTCGAAATGGTCTTCTTTCCTCCCCCCACCGACACAACAAAGTCTTTAGGGGAATGCACCAAAATACACCCACCTCTTGATGATTAAGTCTTTCCCTCCTTCCACACTAGATAATTGTTGTTCTTTTTCCCCCTCTCTCCAACTCTTTGTAGCAGTATTAAAAGTTGTTGAATTTTCTGCTCTCCTCCTCTCCCTCTGGATGAATTGGAATTGTAGAAAGCCCCTTACTCCTCTTCCTGGGCTGTTTCACAGGGCTCACTCCAGGCTTTCCAGGCAGGAGCAACAGCATGGAGTTCCTTCTCTCACAGCAACAGAGCTCCAACTGAATAGGCCACGCCTCCAAAGCTCCACCATTGGTCCACAGATTCCCTGAAAGTAGCAGGCCAGGTGGATAAGATGGTTAAGAAGGCATACGGAAGGCTTGCCTTTATTGGCCGAGGCATAGAATATAATAGCAGGGAGGTTATGCTTAAATTGTATAATTCTTTAGTTAGGCCACAGCTGGCCACAGCTGGAGTATTGTGTGCAGTACTGGTCGCCGCATTATAAAAAGGATCACCACTAAACCTTGCTGGTGGTGATACAACTCTAACAATATTGGTATTGACAATTCGCTAACATTATTAGTGGTGTCCCTACTCCAACATTACTGCTGGTGATCCTACTCTAACAGTCCTAATGGTGACCTTGGGATGGGTGGATCCAGTGACACATTCCTCTGAGTGTGTTCATAATATAATCTAACATTACTAGTGGTGACTCTGCTCTTGCATGACTGCTGGTGACCTGACTCTAACATTACTGGTGGTGACCCTACTCCAACATGACTGGTGATGACTCTACTCCAACATTACTGGTGATGACTCTACTCTAACATTACCAGCTGATACAAAAGCAAAACTCACTTATTTGTACTGCAAAACCGGCCAAGCGCCCCCACCCCTTATTTCTGATTGGTCGCCATGGAGGATAAGCCACACCCTGAAGTTTCACAGGAATGTGTCACTGGATCCGCCCACCCCAAAGTCCCACGCACTTTGCAAATTCTAACTCGATTCACGTTGACTTCCTGAAGCGACAGAGGACAGAGCTCCCCAGACGACAGTAACCGCCAGCCAAAGTCACATACCCCAGTCCAAGTACTTCCCTCCCCCAGCCAAAGTCCCGGACCCAAGTCCAAGTCAATGCCTCCCCCAGCAGAAGTGCCTTACCCAAGCGCAAATACATCTTCGCTCTCCCTCCATAGATCGCGCAATGTGCATGGATTGTGAAGAGGTTTATTGGGTATGAAGTAAATATTGACAGTGTCGTGACTTCTAGATATCATCCACTCCAACGATGTCCTGTTTAGGGGGTTGGAAGAACTTGGCCCATCTTTCCTGAGTTCCCTCTCTCCCCTCCAATACACCCTGTCTCTCTCTTCCCTAGCCTCTCTCGCTTCCAGCCTCTCTCACTCGAAGTCCAAAGGCCCTCCGACTCTCGGCCACAAGGCCCTCTGACTTTCGGCCCCAACGACCACCAACTCGCCATCCCAACACCCTCAGCGTTAAGATTTCAGGTCAATGACGAAAGGCCGATGACTCTGTTTCTCTCTCCACAGATGCTGCCTGACCCACTGAGATTCCCAGCATTTTCTGTTTTTCTATCTAACGTTATTGGTATTTGTCCAACTCTATCATTGCAAATGGCGATTGGACTCTAATGTTAATGCTGTCGATTATACTTTGACCGTACTGTTATTGACACTAATCTATCATTACTGATATTGAACCAAACTAGCACTATTTGTGGAGGGGCACTACTTCAACATTAATGGTGCTGACTCTACTCTAACATTACTGGGGATGACGTAACTCTAATATTAGTGATGGAGACCTAAATATAACATTACTGGTAGTGACGCTACTCTAATATTACTGGTGGTGACTGTAGAATAACATCACTGTTGGTGAGTCTGCTCCAATGTTACTGGTGGAGACTCTACTTTCACATAGGTGACATCGACCCAAATATAACCGTAATAGTGCTGATCCTATTCTAAAATTACTGGTGGAGAATCTACTCAACATTTTGTTGGGCAAAAATTTGGCAGATGGAATATAATGTTGGAAAGTGTGAGGTCATGCATGTTGGCAGAAAAAAATCAAGCAAGAGCAAGTTATTATTTAAATAGAGAATGATTGCAAAGTGCTGCAGTACAGCAGGACCTGGGCGTACTTGTGCAGAAAACACAAAAGGTTAGTATGCAGGTACAGCAAGTGATCAAGAAGGCCAATGGAAACTTGGCCTTTATTGAAAAGGGGAAGGAGTATAAAAGCAGGGAAGTGTTGCTACAGTTATACAGGGTATTAGTGCGGCCACACCTGGAATACTGCGTGCAGTTTTGGTTTCCATATTTACGAAAGGATATACTTGCTTTGGAGGCAGTTCAGAGAAGGTTCACTAGGTTGATTCTGGAGATGAGGGGATTGACTTATGAGGAAAGGTTGATTAGGTTGGGCTTCTACTCATTGGAATTCAGAAGATTAATAGGTGATCTTATCGAAAAGTATAAGATTATGAGGTGGCTTAACAAGGTGGATGCAAAGAGAATGTTTCCACTGATTGGGGAGACTAGAACTAGAAGGTATAATCTTAGAATACGGGGCCACCAATCTAAAACTGAGATGAGGAGAAATTTATTTTCTCAGAAGGTTGTGGATCTGTGGAATTCACTGCCTCAGAAAGCTGTGGAAACTTGGTCACTGAATACATTTAAGACACAGATAGACAGTTTCTTAACCGATAAGTGAATAAGGGACTATGGGGAGCGGGCAGGAAAGTGGACCTGAATCCATGATCGGATCAGCCAAGATCGTATTAAATGGCGGGGCAGGCTCGAAGGACCATATGGCCTACTCCTGCTCCTATTTCTTATGTTCTTATGTGTTTATTAATCGTCGTATTGACGCTATTCTAAAATTACTGGTGTTGATAATACTCTCTCATTATTGGTATTGACTCTAATCTATCATCATTGATCTTGACCCTATAATCTAACATTACTGGCGGTGAATCCACGCGAACATTACTGGTGGTGACTCTACTCTATAATTAATTGAGGTGACCTTATTCTATCATTACCACTGGTGATCCTACATTTACATTACAGGTGCTGACCCTACACTAACATTGTTGGTGGAGCCTCTACTCTAACATTACTATAAGAACATAAAAACATAAGAAATAGAAGGAGGAGTAGGCCAAATGGCCCCTTGAGCCTGCTCCGCCATTTAATACGGTCATGGCTGATCCGATCATGGACTCAGATCCACTTCCCAGCCCGCTCTCCATAGCCCTTATTCCCTTATCGTTTAAGAAATTGTCTATTTCTGTCTTAAATTTATTCAATATCCCAGCGTCCACAGCTCTCTGAGGCAGCGAATTCCACAGTTCCACAACCCTCTGAGAGAAGACATTTCTCCTCATCTCAGTTTTAAATGGGTGGCCCCTAATTCTAAGATTATGCCCTCTAGTTCTAGACTTCCCTATCAGTGGAACATCCTTTCTGCATCCACCTTGTCAAGCCCCCTCATAATCTTATACATTTCGATAAGATCACCTCTCATTCTACTGAATTCCAATGAGTACACGGCCCAACATATTCAACCATTCCTCATAGGCGAATCGCCTCATCTCCGGAATCAACCTTGTGAACCTTCTCTGAACTGCCTCCAAAGCAAGTATATCCTTTCGTAAATATGGAAACCAAAACTGCACGCGGTATTCCAGGTGTGGCCTCAACCAATATCCTGCACAACTGTAGCAACACTTCCCTGCTTTTATATTCCATCACATTTGCAATAAAGGCCAATATTCCATTGAACATTACGAGTGGTGTCCTTAATCTAACATTACTGATGTTGACCCTACTCCAATATTACTGGTGGTGACTCTACTGTAACATTACTGCGAGAGAATCTATTCCAATATTACTGCTGGTGACCCTTATGTAACATAACTGTTGGTGATACTACTCCAACCTTATTGGCCGTGACTCTACTCATTACCAGTGGTAATCCTGCTCTAACCTTACTGGTTGTGACCCTATATGAACGTTAATGTTGGTGACCCTACTCCAACATTAATGATAGTGATTGTACAATAACATTAATGATGGCGCTCCTACTCTAACATTATTGGTATTTACATTTCTCGAACATTACTAGTGGTGTCCCTGCTGTAACATTACGCATGGTGATCCTGCTCTAACATTACTTGTGGTGACCCTACCGTAACATTATTGAGGTGACCCTACTCCAACATTTCTGGTGGTGACCCGACTCTAACATGAATGGTGGTGTCCATTTTCCTATCTGATTGCAGTAAGACATCATTATTCTTATACTCAAATCCCTTTGTAATAAAGGCCAACATGCCATTTTCTTCCTTGATTCCTTGCTGTACCTGCAAGTTAAATTTCAGAGTTTCGTTTACAAGGACACATAGGTCCCTCTGAATACCAACATTCTTCAATCGCTAAGCATTTAGAAATACTTTGCTTTCTTTTTTTTCTGCCAAATGCTCGAGTAAGTTCGATACGTGACATTATTGATATTGACGGTATTCTAACAATACTGGTGGTAATTACACTGTCACATTTCTGCTGTTTATTCTGATTTCCCACTATATAGCTGATGGCCTTACTGCAGATTGTGATGATACAAATTTTGCAGACATCCTGAGGAATCAACTGCTTTGGTCACGCCCCACAGTCCCGTCCCTCGGCACTCACTCCATCCTGCTCCGCAACTTGTGCCCCAGCCTGCACCAAGTCGTTATCAACATTCGTGTTCTGATACACATTCAGTATCTCAAGCTGAGTCAGGTTGTTTCCACCTTGTTGTTGTGTTCAACTCTGAGCTGAGTTTCTGATACAGATCTTCTGCCTGGCAGAGACAGCCGCACACTACGTCCATTAACATCACCTAGCGCCAACACCATTACTATATTGATCACCATAAGTAATGTTAGAATGTCATCATCATCGGTAATGTTAGAATAGCTTCAGCAAAGTTGAGGTAGCGTCACTACCTGTAACGTTATTTTAGGGTCGCTATCATTAACATTAGTGTTGGGACACCTGGGACAAGTAATGTTAGATTAGGATCACCACCAGTAATGTTAGATTAGGATCACCACCAGTGATGTTCGAGTAGAATCGCCACTAATAAAATAGGGTAGGGTCACCAGCAGTAATGTTAGACTAGATTCATCACCAGTAATGTTAGAGTAGAGTCATTACCAGTAATGTTAGAATAGAGTCATCACCAGTAATGTTAGAGCCGGATCTCCACCAGTAATGTTAGAGTAGATTCATCACCAGTAATGTTAGAATAGAGTAATCGCCAGCTATGTTAGAGTTGTGCCACCATCAAAGATGTTGCAGTAATTCACCACCAATAATGTTAGTATACGGTTAACCTCAAATAATGCTAGAATAGAGTTATCACCAGTAATGTTCGAGAAGGGATCGCCACAAGTAATATTAGAGTACAGTAAACCATCTGTTGTATTAGACTAAGATCACCACTGGTAATGTTAGAGTAGGGACGTCATCCTTAATATTAGCATAGAGTTAATAACAGTAATGTCACTAACGAGGCAGGCACCAGTAATGCAAAAGTTAGCACTCATAATGTTGGAGTATTGTCACCAACAGTAATTTCGAGTAGCTTTATTGAATTGCAATAAAAAATACCCAATGGAATTGCTTTTCCACTGGTATGGCGCACTGGTGAAATGGCAGCGATAAACCATTTTGAGCACTGAATGTCTTTTGGAACTTGCACGTTTAACTGCAAACATTATTTCTCTACTCTACGGTACTGGTGGTAACTCTCTACCATTGTTCATGACTCTACTGTACCATTAGTGGTGGTTATTGTACTGTAACATTACATTACAACTACCTCAGGCCGTCCTTGCTGAAAACCTCTTAAATGCCTTTAATATTTCCATACTCCAAACCACAAAGGATGCCCTCGCTAACCTCCCTCCCTCCATGAAATGCATTTATACATAATCACTGCTATTTTGTAACCTTCTGGGGAAAAATGTTGCTCGCTTTTCTCTCTCATAATTTCCGAATGACAACCGTTTCCAAGATCCAATGGTTTTCAAGAGTGACATCGATAACGTTTTTGTAGGTAAGGGTATTGAGTGGTATTGAGAAAAGGCGATTAAATGGAGTTGATTGCAGATTAACCACGATGCTACTGAATGGGGAACAAACACGAAAGTTTGAATGGCGTACTCCTGTTCCTCTGTTTCCTGTTTACTGCGTCTCCTGTTTCCTATGTTTACTTTGTCCTACCTTCGTTTCCCCTTTTCTATGTTTCATGTATGTTTTTTTTTATTTACTGATTATTTCGTTTCCTGTTAGGATGTTTCTAGTTAACTATGTTTATTGCTTATGACTTTTCTTATTTCCTATGTTTAGTGTTATCTTAGTGTCCTGTTTCCGACATTACTTGTTTTCTATTTCCTATGTTTCCTTCCTTCCAATGTTTACTGTTTCCCTTTCCCTGTGATTATTGTTATTCCAGTTTTCTTTTATCTATGCCTACTGTTCCCTATGTTTACTGTTTCACTTTCCGTGTGATTATTGTTATTCCGGTTTCCTTTTATCTATGCTTACTGTTTCCTATCTGTACCGCCTTTACATAGAAACATAGAAACATAGAAAATAGGTGCAGGAGTAGGCCATTCAGCCCTTCTAGCCTGCACCGCCATTCAATGAGTTCATGGCTGAACATGCAACTTCAGTACCCCCTTCCTGCTTTCTCGCCATACCCCTTGATCCCCCGAGTAGAAAGGACTTCATCTAACTCCCTTTTGAATATATTTAGTGAATTGGCCTCAACTACTTTCTGTAGTAGAGAATTCCACAGGTTCACCACTCTCTGGGTGAAAAAGTTTCTCCTCATCGCGGTCCTAAATGGCTTACCCCTTATCCTTAGACTGTGACCCCTGGCTCTGGACTTCCCCAACATTGGGAACATTCTTCCTGCATCTAACCTGTCTAAACCCGTCAGAATTATAAACGTTTCTATGAGGTCGCCTCTCATTCTTCTGAACTCCAGTGAATACAAGCCCAGTTGATCCAGTCTTTCTTGATAGGTGAGTTCCACCATCCCGGGAATCAGTCTGGTGAATCTTCGCTGCACTCCCTCAATAGCAAGAATGTCCTTCCTCAAGTTAGGAGACCAAAACTGTACACAATACTCCAGGTGTGGCCTCACCAAGGCCCTGTACAACGTAGCAACACCTCCCTGCCCCTGTAATCAAATCCCCTCGCTATGAAGGCCAACATGCCATTTGCTTTCTTAACCGCCTGCTGTACCTGCATGCCAACCTTCAATGACTGATGTACCATGACACCCAGGTCTCGTTGCACCTGCCCTTTTCCTAATCTGTCACCATTCAGATAATAGTCTGTCTCTCTGTTTTTACCACCAAAGTGGATAACCTCACATTTATCCACATTATACTTCATCTGCCATGCATTTGCCCACTCACCTAACCTATCCAAGTCACTCTGCAACCTCATAGCATCCTCCTCGCAGCTCGAACTGCCACCCAACTTAGTGTCATCCGCAAATTTGGAGATACTACATTTAATCCCCTCGTCTAAATCATTAATGTAGAATGTAAACAGTTGGGGCCCCAGCACAGAACCTTGTGGTACCCCACTAGTCACTGCTTGCCATTCTGAAAAGTACCCATTTACTCCAACTCTTTGCTTCCTGTCTGACAACCAGTTCTCAATCCATGTCAGCACACTACCCCCAATCCCATGTGCTTTAACTTTGCACATTAATCTCTTGTGTGGGACCTTGTCGAAAGCCTTCTGAAAGTCCAAATATACCACATCAACTGATTCTCCCTTGTCCACTTTACTGGAAACATCCTCAAAAAATTCAGAAGATTTGTCAAGCATGATTTCCATTTCACAAATCCATGCTGACTTGGACCTATCATGTCACCATTTTCCAAATGCACTGCTATGACATCCTTAATAATTGATTCCATCATGGTACCCACGACTGAGGTCAGGCTTACCGGTCTATAATTCCCTGTTTTCTCTCTCCCTCCTTTTTTAAAAAGTGGGGTTACATTGGCTACCCTCCACTCCATAGGAACTGATCCAGATTCAATGGAATGTTGGAAAATGACTGTCAATGCATCCACTATTTCCAAGGCCACCTCCTTAAGTACTCTGGGATGCAGTCCATCAGGCCCTGGGGATTTATCGGCCTTCAATCCCATCAATTTCCCCAACACAATTTCCCGACTAATAAAGATTTCCCTCAGTTCCCCCTCCTTACTAGACCCTCTGACCCCTTTTATATCCGGAAGGTTGTTGATGTCCTCCTTAGTGAATACCGAACCAAAGCACTTGTTCAATTGGTCTGCCATTTCTTTGTTCCCCGTTATGACTTCCCCTGATTCTGACTGCAGGGGACCTACGTTTGTCTTTACTAACCCTTTTCTCTTTACATACCTATAGAAACTTTTGCAATCCGCCTTAATGTTCCCTGCAAGCTTCTTCTCATACTCCATTTTCCCTGCCCTAATCAAACCCTTTGTCCTCCTCTGCTGAGTTCTAAATTTCTCCCAGTCCCCGGGTTCGCTGCAATTTCTGGCCAATTTGTATGCCACTTCCTTGGCTTTAATACTACCCCTGATTTCCCTTGATAGCCACGGTTGAGCCACCTTCCCTTTTTTATTTTTACGCCAGACAGGAATGTACAATTGTTGTAGTTCATCCATGCGGTCTCTAAATGTCTGCCATTGCCCATCCACAGTCAACCCCTTAAGTATCATTCGCCAATCTATCCTAGCCAATTCACGCCTCATACCTTCAAAGTTACCCTTCTTTAAGTTCTGGACCATGGTCTCTGAATTTACTGTTTCATTCTCCATCCTAATGCAGAATTCCACCATATTATGGTCACTCTTCCCCAAGGGGCCTCGCACAATGAGATTGCTAATTAATCCTCTCTCATTACACAACACCCAGTCTAAGATGACATCCACCCTAGTTGGTTCCTCGACATATTGGTCTAGAAAACCATCCATTATACACTCCAGGAAATGCATCTCCACCGTATTGCTTCCAGTTTGGCTCGCCCAATCTATGTGCATATTAAAGTCACCCATTATAACTGCTGCACCTTTATTGCATGCACCCCTAATTTCCTGTTTGATACTCTCCCCAACATCACTACTACTGTTTGGAGGTCTGTACACAACTCCCACGAACGTTTTTTGCCCTTTGGTGTTCTGCAGCTCTACCCATATAGATGCCACATCATCCAAGCTAATGTCCTTCCTAACTATTGCATTAATCTCCTCTTTAACCAGCAATGCTACCCCACCTCCTTTTCCTTTTATTCTATCCTTCCTGAGTGTTGAATACCCCTGGATGTTGAGTTCCCAGCCCTGATCATCCTGGAGCCATGTCTCCGTAATCCCAATCACATCATATTTGTTAATATCTATTTGCACAGTTAATTCATCCACCTTATTGCGGATACTCCTTGCATTAAGACAGAAAGCCTTCAGGCTTGTTTTTTTTAACACCCTTTGTCCTTTTAGAATTTTGCTGTACAGTGGCCCTTTTTGTTCTTTGCCTTGGGTTTCTCTGCCCTCCACTTTTCCTCATCTCCTTTCTGTCTTTTGCTTTTCCCTCCTTTTTGTCTCCCTCTGTCTACCTGCATTGGTTCCCATCCCCCTGCCATATTAGTTTAACTCCTCCCCAACAGCACTAGCAAACACCCCCCTCGGACATTGGTTCCGGTCCTGCCCAGGTGCAGACCGTCCGGTTTGTACTGGTCCCACCTCCCCCAGAACCTGTTCCAATGCCCCAGGAATTTGAATCCCTCCCTGCTGCACCACTGCTCAAGCCACGTATTCATCTGCGCTATCCTGCGATTCCTACTCCGACTAGCACGTGGCACTGGTAGCAATCCCGAGATTACTACTTTTGATGTCATACTTTTTAATTTAGCTCCTAGCTCCTTAAATTCGTTTCGTAGAACCTCATCCTTTTTTTTACCTATGTCGTTGGTACCAATGTGCACCACGACAACTGGCTGTTCTCCCTCCCTTTTCAGAATGTCCTGCACCCGCTCCGAGACATCCTTGACCCTTGCACCAGGGAGGCAACATACCATCCTGGAGTCTCGATTGCGGCCGCAGAAATGCCTATCTATTCCCTCACCATTGAATCCCCTATCACTATCGCTCTCCCACTCTTTTTCCTGCCCTTCTGTGCAACAGAGCCAGCCACGGTGCCATGAACTTGGCTGCTGCTGCCCTCCCCTGATGAGTCCTCCCCTCCAACAGTACTCAAAGCAGTGTATCTGTTTTTCAGGGGGATGACCACAGGGGACCCCTGCACTACCTTCCTTGCACTACTCTTCCTGCTGGTCTTCCATTCCCTATATGACTGTGGACCCTTCTCCTGTGGTACGACCAACTTGCTACACGTGCTACTCACGTCATTCTCAGCATCTTGGATGCTCCAGAGTGAATCCACCCTCAGCTCCAACTCCGCAACGCGGACCGTCAGGAGCTCGAGGCGGATACACTTCCCGCACACGTAGTCGTCAGGGACACCGGAAGTGTCCGTAAGTTCCCACATGGTACAGAAGGAGCATAACACCCGATCGAGCTCACCTGCCATGACTTAACCCTCAGATACACTTAAATTGGCAACAACAATGTTAAAAGTTACTGACTAATATAAAAAAGAAAAATAAATACTACTCACCAATCACCAGCTAATCACTTACCCCCTAGGCTGTGACGTCACCTTTCTGTTTCTTTCTACTTCTTTTTTGCCTTCTCCCTCTCGCGGCCTTTTATAGCCTCTGCTGATCCCCAGACTCATGCCTCACCAACGAACTCCCGACGCCTCTCGCGGCCTTTTATAGGCCTCTGCTGATCCCCGGACTCACGCCTCACCAACGAACTCCCGACGCCTCTCGCGGCCTTTTATAGGCCTCTGCTGATCCTCGGACTCACGCCTCTCCAACGAACTCCCGACGCCTCTCGCGGCCTTTTATAGGCCTCTGCTGATCCCCGGACTCAAGCCTCACCAACGAACTCCCGACTGTTTCCTACATTCCCTGAGCACTGTGTCTGCTTTGTTTTCTGTGATTGCTCAAATCCAAATATATTTTGAGAGTACCAAAGTGCTAATTCAAAGGGAGCAAACAATGCCTCCCCCCAAGAACAAGGGGTCCTAAGTCAGAATCACATAATAGTTTCAATGTGGAATAGGCCCAACCATTCTGTACAGTTTATCCATGAGCAGTATTTAGAATTATATGTGCTCACTCAGATCCCATATCACTTTAGCTCACTTTACTTCAACCAACTAACTAATCTATTCTTCGACATTGACATTTTGAAATTTATTCTCAAATATTGTCAGTTACTGCCTATCAAAGTTACCATGAGAAGATGCAATTGGGCTTATTCCTGAACCACTGGTCAGAGTTTTATACAACTGAATACTTTTGCAGGGCCATTTCACAGGTCAGTTAACTGTCAGTTATGGATGACCATCCAAGGCGCTAGTCGCAGTGTGCTGTGCTGCCGGGACAGCACACCACAAAATTCAGGGGCAATTTCCCAGGGGGCACACGCACCCGTCCACCGGCTGATAATACCATTGTGCCCGTTAGTGCCCCCAGTAGTGCTAATGGAGCGCAAAAAAGGGGCAATTTCGGCCCCTAAATCTAGTTGAGAAGTCCACAGCCTCACAACGCTACAAGAAAATTGCATTGAATCGTAGAACAATATAGCACAGACAGAGAACACTCGGCCCATTATTCATGTGCCTGCTCTTTCGAACACTATTCATCCAATTCCACTAGCTTGCTCTTTCCTCATTAGCTCTGGAAAATGTTCTCCTTCAAGTATGTACCTAACTCCTTTTTGAAAAATATAATTGAATCTGCATCCACCAATCTTTCAGGCAGTTCATCCTAGATCATAACACAATGCTGTCGAAGCAACTATTTACTCGGGTCACCTCTGGTTCTTTTGACAATTATCTTAAATCTGTATCCTTATGTTAATTCGGCCACTGGAAACAGTTTCTCCTTATTTATTCTTTAGAATCGCCTGATGATTTTAAACACCTCTATTAGTATCTCACCTGAACGTTCTCTACACCAAGTACAACCACCCAGTTTCTCTAGTATCACCACATAACTAAATTAATTCATTCCTGGTACCATTCTTGTAAATCGCCTTTGCATGCATTCTATGGTCTTCGCATGGTCCCTAAAATGTGGGCCCCAGAACTGGCCACAATACTCCTGAGTCCTAGGCAGTGTTTTTGAAGAGATTAGCATATGCCTTGGTTTTGTACTCCATGCCTCTCTTTATAAAGCCAAGGATCCAGTGTGCCTTTTTAACAGGCTTCTCAAATTGTCCTGCCACCTTCAAAGACTTATGTACATAAATCGTCAGGTTGCTTTCTTTCTTCACCCCCTTTAAGTTAGTTGTACCATGTAGTTTATATTGCCTTTCTGCATTCTTACCAGCCAAAGAAATCAATTCACACTTTTCCACGTTAAATATTACTGCTGCATGTCTGTTCACCTTAGCAGTCTGTCTGTGACCTATTTAAGTATATTACAAACCTCCACACACTAGGTTTGATAGAGTTCCGTATCATCTGTGAACATTGATATCCTGCCGTCACTTGTGTACCATGTCCAGGTCATATAATATATATATATATATATCAAAATTAGCAGTGGTCTCAACACCAAACCATAGGGGAAACCACTGCATAATTCCCTCCAGTCTGAATAGGAACTTTCAACCCTACTCACTGTTTTTTTGTTCCATAGCTGATTTCTTATGCACACAGTAATGCCACTGTCTCTTTAATCCCATGGGCTTTGATATTGCTCGCAAGTCTATTATGGGGTACTTTATCAAGCAACTTTTGACTATCCATATACATAGCATCAACAGCAGTATCCCCGTCAACTCTTTCTGTCTTAATTCCGAGCATTAAATCTGATATCTATGTCCTATCGTTGCAGCCTCTTGAACAAAATAGAAAATCCCATCTATTTACTCAGTACAATAATTTTTAAAAATAATTTTAAACATCTCCATCAAATTCCCCCATGCTATCGCTGCAATAACCTTCCTAATGTGTGGAGCCCAAAACGGCATGATGTTCTCAACTGTTATGTACAGAATTACTTTTATGTTGTACATCTGTGTATACAACTGTACTTTTATAATCTACAGCTGTTCCGTAAATCCCAGTAATCCATTCGTTAATAATTTCCAGTTGAGGATCTGCTTTTACGGTCATCTGGACATTCCCTTGCACCCGCAATCCCTCTACTCTTCCACTTCGCCCAGATTGCTCTTTAACAGAGTAATTAATATCAAATCATTTACAAACATTCCAGCTCATATTTACTGACACCGAGTTCCACATGATCTTTTATTCTTATTTTAATATGCAGCAATCTCTCTCGGCCTTTATTCATTTTTTTTCTAAAAGGACAGGATGTACGGTTTTCAGACTGCACCTGGGGACCATGTGGGTGTGTGGGAATGGGGATTAATCAATGGTTTGCCATTACACAGCGATGATCGCTGTAGATGCAGTGCCAGCCGTGGCACTGTGTTAGAAATAGCGATTTTAAGTTAGCAGGATGTCATTTCAATCCACACTCCAGAGACTTCAACACACTATCTAGTGGACGGGAGACTGTCCGAAGCGAAGTTAACTCGATGCCCCCTTTGACCTCTTGGCTGGAGTTAAATATCCCATGGAACTATTGTGAAGAACAGCAGTTGAGTTCTGCCCCCGTGTCTTCAGCAATAGAATTAAAACAGATTATCTGATCATTATCATATTGTGGAAATATGCTTATGCAAATTGGCTGCCACATTTCCTGCACAACGTCAGTAACGCACCTCAAAATTAATTAATTGACTGTAAAATTCTTTAGGATGTCCTGAGCTCGTCCAAGGCGCTCCATCAATGCAAGTCTTCCTTTGATAAGCATAGAATACAAAACTGTTCTCCGACAGATCAAACAGTGAGCATTTATTGAATGGTGATGTGACTAAGGAGAGCGCGTACACTGACCGCTGTGAAGCAGCAGCCAAATCAACAGAGGGCTGAGCTACATCGTCCAATCAACTTGACGCTTCAGACTCTAACGCTGCAGCTGTGAGGTGCTCCATTCAGGATTGATCCTGGGTATTGACCTTACTTCTGGTTACTCATGCACAAAGGTAGCATCCACGCCTGGAGCGGGGTAGAAAGAAGCCACGTGGATGTGATCCACGGTCAGAGAACACGACCCCGAGAAAATTGCAAGGATAATTCATACTGTTAAAGTTTTAGAGGTGTTGCAAGAACATGCTGGCCAAGGAAAAGACCAGCTGGCCCATCCATCCTGAGTGCACATGCTTGTAGCATCAGTACTTTCTAGCTCAATGTCATCATCGCAGTCCCTCGGAGTTGAGGATGACTTGCTTCCACTATAAAAGTGAGTTCTCAGGTGACTGAGGAGTCCAATGCAGGATTACGGTCTCTGTCACAGGTGGGGCAGACAGTGGTTGAAGGAAAGGGTGGATACAGAGCCTGGGTTGACGCAGGCTCCTTCCGCTGATTATGCTTCGTTTCTGCTTGTTCTTGGCGATGGGACTCGAGATGCTCAGTGCCGTTCCGGATGCTCTTCCTCCATTTTGGGCGTTCCTGGGCCAGGGAGTCCCAGGAGTCGGTGGGGATGTTGCACTTTCTAAAGGAGGCTTTGAGCGTGTCCTTGAGGCGTTTCCTCTACACACCTGGGGCTCGCTTGCTGTGTCGAAGCTCCGCATAGAGCGCTTGCTTTGGGAGTCTCGTGTCGGGCATGCGGATGATGTGGGCCGCCCAACGGAGCTGATAGAGCATAGTCAATGTTTCGATGCTGGGGATGGTTATCTGAGCGAGAACATTGACGTTGGTGTATCTGTCCTGCCCGGGCATTTGCAGGATCTTGCGGAGGCAGCGCTGGTGGTACTTCTCCAGCGATTTGAGGTGTCTGCTGTATATAGTCTGAGCTGTATAGGATGCAGTTTTCACTACTGCCCTGTGGACCATGAGATTGGTGCCGGATTTGAGATCCTATTCTTCAAAAATGATCTTCCTCCGGCGACTGAAGGCTGCACTGGCATACTGAAGGCAGTGTTGGACCTCAGCATCAATGTCTATTCTTGCTGAGAGTAAGATGGTCCACGTTGTCCAAGGCTGCGCTGTTGATTTTGATAATCGGGTGGTAGTACTGTGTGGTGGAATCAGGTTGGTAGAGGACCTTTGTCTTACAAATGTTTAGTGTGAGTCCCTTGCTCTCATACGCCTTGGTGACGGTGTTGATGATGGCTTGGATTTCGGCCTCCAAGTTGTGTGCAGATGCAAGCGTCATCTGCATACAGTAGTCCAATGACATAGGATGGGACACCTAAGGATCTGGCCTGGAGGCGGTGGAAGTTGAACAGATTCCCATCTGTTCTATAATTTAGCTTCACTCTGGTGGGGAGATTGGTAAGAGTGAGATGCAGCATTGCAGGAAGGAAGATCGAACAGATCATTGGTGTGATGACGCAGCCTTGCTTAATCAAGGTCTGGACTTGGATTGGTTCTGTGGTGGATCCATTGGTCAGGATCACAGCTTGCATGTCTTCATGAAGCAGACGGAGGAAGGTGAAAATTTTTGAAGGCAGCCAAAACAGAGGAGGATGTTCAATAATTCCTCATAGTTGAAAGTGTCAAAGGCTTTGTGAGGTCAAAGAAGGCCATGTACAAGGGTTAGTGCTGTTCCCTAGATTTCTCTTGTAGTTGCCACGTGGTGAAAATCATGTCTGTTGTTCCCTTAGTGGACGGAATCCGCATTGCAATTCTGGGATGAGTTCTTCAGCCACAGGGAAAATACGATTGAGGAGGATTCTTGCAATGACTTTCCTGTGGCCGACAGCAGGGAGATTCCTCTGCAGATACTGCAGTCGGACTTGTCCCCTTTTTTGAAGATGATCACGACCTCAATGTGATCTCCTGGGAGCGGCAAAATACTTGGAAGAAACAGGGTCAATCATAAGAACATAAGAACATAAGAATTAGGAACAGGAGTAGGCCATCTAGCACCTCGAGCCTGCTCCGCCATTCAACAAGATCATGGCTGACCTGGCTGTGGACTCAGCTCCACTTACCCGCCCGCTCCCCATAACCTTTAATTTCCTTATTGGTTAAAAATCTATCTATCTGTGATTTGAATACATTCAATGAGCTAGCCTCAACTGCTTCCTTGGGCAGAGAATTCCACAGATTCACAACCCTCTGGGAGAAGAAATTCCTTCTCAACTCGGTTTTAAATTGGTTCCCCCATATTTTGAGGCTATGTCCACTAGTTCTAGTCTCCCTGACTAGTGGAAACAACCTCTCCGCCTCTATCTTGTCTATCCCTTTCATGATTTTAAATGTTTCTATAAGATCACCCCTCATCCTTCTGAACGTCAACGCGTAAAGACCCAGTCTACTCAATCTATCATCATAAGGTAACCCCCTCATCTCCGGAATCAGCCTAGTGAATCGTCTCTATACCCCCTCCAAAGCTAGTATATCCTTCCTTAAGTAAGGTGACCAAAACTGCACGCAGTACTCCAGGTGCAGCCTCACCAATACCCTATACAGTTGCAGAAGGACCTCCCTGCTTTTGTACTCCATCCCTTTTCACAATGAAGGCCAACATTCCATTCGCCTTCCTGATTACCTGTTGCACCTGCAAACTAATTTTTTGGGATTCATGCACAAGGACATCATCACGCCCGGCAACCAAATTTTAATTTGATTTTACGTTTTTTAAGTTTAATTTGTTTTAATTGCCGGTGCTTTTAGTGTCCCCCTTCCCTTTTATAGGGGGCACTGGGGAAAATTGTGAATTTAGTGCCCCAAAAAAAAACCAAAAAAAAAAAAAAAAAAAAAAGGGGGAAAAAAAATGGGCCTTGTAAATGTCTGGAGTGTCACCCAGGTCGGGTGGCACCGTTTAATGTTTTATGTTTTCACAGATAAACTCAAAAGAGTTTCATGCACAAGGACATCATCACGCCCGGCAACCAAATTTTAATTTGATTTTACGTTTTAAAGTTTAATTTGTTTTAATTGCCGGTGCTTTTAGTGTCCCCTCCCCTTTTATAGGGGGCACTGGAAAAAATTGATTTTAGCGCCCAAAAAAAAAACCCCCCAAAAAAAAGAAAAAATAAAGGGCCCTTGTAAATGTCTGCTGTGTCATCCAGGGCGGGTGGCACGGTTTAATGTTTTTTTTGTTCACAGATAAACTCAAAAGAGTTTCATGCACAAGGACCCACAGGTCCCTCTGCACGCAGCATGTTGTAATTTCTCCCCATTCAAATAATATTCCCTTTTATTGTTTTTTTTCCCCAAGGTGGATGGCCTCATACTTTCCAACATTGTATTCCATCTGCCAAACCTTAGCCCATTCGCTTAACCTATCTAAATCTCTTTGCAGCCTCTCTGTGTCCTCTACACAACCCGCTTTCCCACTAATCTTTGTGTCATCTGCAAATTTTGTTACACTACACTCTGTCCCCTCTTCCAGGTCATATATGTATATTGTAAATAGTTGTGGTCCCAGCACCGATCCCTGTGATTGAAAATAATTTTTAGGTTGTTCGGTAAACGCCGACTAGGACTGGTTGCGTCGACTGGGTAATTCCCGTGTTCGAACCTATCAACTTTGTAATGGCCAGTTGAGATGCTTCGCAAATATTTATGAACAAAGATGTCGAAGGCCACATTGAGAAATCAAGTTCCGACTGTCTCCATCATTGGACACTGATCAGCAGACAGGGCTCCGTTATATTTGTCCAGGAGACAAAGAGGGTGGAGTCTGCTGGGGGTACTAGCGCTTGCAACATTAAGAGCAAGATTACAGAATGACAAATAACCAGGATTGTAACACATGTCGGCCTCTTCCGGATGCGTACAAGGAGCAAATGTACCTGTAAGGGCCGCATAAGTTTCGGGTTTTTGTGTGGCAGCGTAAGCGCGGAAATCTGGAACTTGTGATCCGTCATGCATCCGCTTGACAAATCATCCGCATCCCCCGGAAGAGGGTATTGACAGGCGGAGATTTGGGCTATTTCCCCAACCGCTGCTCAACGATTGCCCGTGAAATTAGTACGCCTGGTAAGAGTAGACACAAGGCCCGCTTTTACCAGCGTAAGGGTAATACACATGTTTTAAAAATCTATTATTTAAACATACAACGGCAGTTAAATAAGGTACGTTTACTTTCAGCCTCTTAAAAACATTTAAATTACTTTTTAAAAAAGCAACATTTATGTTTTATATGTTTAATTAATTAAGTTGTAATTTAATTAATTTTAAATATGTTATTTTTTGTTTATTTGTTATGTGAATGTGCTTTTATGTGATCCCCATTCATGTTTCTGTGGTTTCAATCCCCTTATGCATGGATGGTTGGGCCGCCCCCACATATTCCAGGGGCGCTTGCAAATCGCTGGTGTCCCTGGGATACGTGGGCCTTTACTCATGGCTATTTATAGAGGCTCAGGAACGTGAGTTTCCGTGGATCCAGGACCATCACGTGGGTTCGTAGATTTTTTGCAGTTTGGAGACGCTAAAAGAAAAGTTATCTGTTAATTAAACTGAACATGACATTTCAGACCTTGCGGTGTGACGTAGTTAACGCTGACGTCTACATGTTCGACTCCACTGCTTTTGTATAGTATTACATAGTATTTACAGCACAGCAACAGGACATTCGTCCCAACGGGTTAATTCCGGAGTTTATGTACCACAGGAGCCTCCTCCCATCCTTCTTCCTTTAACCCCAACTACATATCCTTCTCTCCCTTTCTCCCCCGTGTGCTGATCCGGCTTCCCTTCATTACATCTATACTATTCACTTCAACTGCTCTATGTGATAGCGAGTTCCACATTCTCACCACTCTCTGGGTAAATACATTTCTCCTGAATTCTCTATTGGAAATATTAATGAATATCTCATATGTATGGCTCTTAATTCTGGTCTCCCCCCAAGTGGAAACATCTTCTCTAAGTCTATCCTATCAAACCGTTTTATAATCTTAAAGACCGTTATAAAGTCACCCCGCAGCCTGATCAAACTTTCCTGGTAGGTATAACTCTAGTCTGGTCAGTCGTTTTTGCACCTTCTCGAGTGCGTGTATACTCTTTTTATAATATGGTGACCACTGCTGTGCCCAGTACTCCACATATGGTCTAACCACGTTTCCATGCATTTCAACATAATTTCTCTGTTTTCCATTCTATCCCCATAGAAATGAACCGCGATGCTTGGTTTGCTTTGTTATGGCGTTGTTAATCTGTGCCATTTGTGAATCTTGTTATTGCTGATAACGGAGCTGTTGACTAGTCACAGCAAACAACCTCTTATCAATTAGTCTAAAACATCAACTTGCATTTGTAGGAAATCTCTTTGAATCTTGAACGGGATGAAAGCTGTTTCAGCGGGAAACGAGAATGTTCAGCCGGGGAAAGCAGCAGACTTCACACGTGCGGCACAAAATGGGAGAAATGTTTGCTGATACCTGTTCATTATCACAAAAACAAACCATTTATGTCCGAACAGAAAGACGGCCATTTTAAACTGGAACACGGGCTGTGATTTAGTTCTAGTTAGGACAGGATACATTGGTTTCATTCTTTATTTTTTAACCAATATCAGAATCAATGTCCAAGGAGATTTCACCACCTTCTTCAGCTCCTCTCTGAATTTAGTTTCAGTAGCTGCATAGATACACGTGTTTATACATGAACTCAAAAACATGAGCATATATCCGGTTTCTGTGGCGATGTATGCAGGAGCTATATAATCACCTCGTTAATGCGCGGTGTTTGTCAGTCCGCTAGTTAAAGGACTAAACGTAGCTGCCAGCCACAACACTATAAAACTGCCCGATACACTGAACAATAAAATAATAGATTTCCTTCGGTTCTCCATCCCGGGATCGCTCTGATTCTCACTGCTGTGACCCCGGAGTCCCCACCGGGCTCTACTGGCCACTAAAATACGTCTGATTGTCAATCAATTAAACAGTAATATCAGAGCCAACGGAAACAATATCGTTAATACAATTTGCATCTGTAGGAATCCGACGCCTGCGGGCGAAGTAAAAAAGGCAATTCTGGGGTGACAACCCCAATGGATATTAATTATTCGTTGAAATTTATAGGCAAACAAAAATGGTATGCTCTGTAAATAGATCAGGACAGAGATCGTTGTTATAGCCGCGGCTGCCGTTTTCACTGTGCAATACTTTCTTTTAAACTTTTGACAACATATAGCTACAAATCGGTCAACTGTGAACAAGATTGTATACCACACCGACATACTCAGGCTGGTCGAATTGATGTAAATAATAAACTTACAAACGGCAGTGTAGGACAGGACGGAATGTGGAAAGTGATATGTACAAATGTGATACACTATTACATTGAAGATCATGACCAGTAGATCTGCTGTTGCCATGGCCACCATGTAGACAGAGATACATTTGGAAAGGCCGCAGTTTCCTCAGGAGAGGATCACGATTGTCAGTAGGTTCGCTGTAAGAGAGAGGGACAAGAGGTCAGTAACAGCGCACGCAGGTGTATCTTACAGAATATTTTAGGGAGATATTAAGATGTCGCCCGATTACATTTTTATAAAGTCGAATGGTGATGACATGTGGTGCAAAGTATTACATCATTCCACACTCAATATCGAGGGACTGAGAACCCGCAGTCCAGCACACTGCAGTCAGACGTTCTCCTCTACATTGGGGGAGACCAAATGCAGATTGGGTGACTGTTTTGCGGAAAACCTCTGTTCAGTCCGTAAGCGTGACCCCGAGCTTCGGTCGCCTGTCACTATAATTCTTCTCTTCACTCCCACTCTGACCTCTCCGCCCTCAGCCTTCAACACTGCCCCAATGAAGCTCAAGGCAAGCTCTGGGAACTGCATCTCATCTTTCCTTTAGGCACTTTACAGCCTTCTGGACTCAACATCGAGTTCAACAATTTCAGACCATAATCTCTCCCAAACTTTGCTCCCTTTCCTCGATTTTTTTTTACAAAACCTTTGCCCCTCCTGTATTTTTATTATGTTTCCCTCTGATTTCCATGGTAGCTGCCAATTATTCCGCCATTCACACCCCATCTAGACTCGCCTTTTGTTTCCTAACTTGTGGTATTGCCATCTCAACTCAGTCCATCATCCCCCATGTATCTCAAATCCCTTCTGCCTTCCACTCTATCATATAATCATCCATTTTGTTCCTTCCACCTATCCTCTTCTCCCCTTTTCAGGGCCCCAGCACTTCCTTAAAAATCTATTACTTTTTGAACTATTGCTGGCTCTGACGAAGGGCCATCGACCTGAAACATTAACTCCGTTTCTCCCCCCACAGATGCTGCCTGACCCGCTGAGATTTCCAGCATTTTCTGTTTTTACTTCAGTCAGATGTTATCGGGGTTGTGGCCGAGGGTCACTCGGAATCAATCAAGTAAATTGTAAAGGAGAGCGACCCCACCATCACCGACACTCAAGCACAGATGGATCACCGGCTGGGGCGGGGTCGAAGGCTAACTTTGAATCTGGGCAACATTAGATCAGCCGTCCGCCATCCATCTCTCCCGATTGCTATCCCAATCGCTACCGCCCCCGACACCAGTTTGAGATTGCATTGGTCCAGACCAAGCTGCAGTACCTCGCAGGAATGTTACAGTTACAGATAAAAGCCCCTGTAAACTCGAGTGGTGATGACATTTTGTGCAAAAGTATTACATCCTTGGATGGTTCTGTAATTATTCATATTCGAGAGACAATAAAGAAGCGGATTCGCTTACATACATCCAAACACATATTTCAATGCAGAGTGGAGCGCTTAAACCATCACACCACGGTGCTGCTATCATGTGATGCATGGAGACAATTTTAGAAGGTACTCCCGCAGGGAGTAATCGATGGGATTTTACATTGAATTTCATCGGTTTAATTGGCAAAGTGGATCCCGGGAGTGGCATCGTGTGTCAGCTGTATTAAATATAATTTTGAAACAAATACGAGAAATATATCACTTCAAATAAAACATCCAGATGAGACAAACATTAAGTTTGGATCAAAACTCCGCGCTTTTTCTGTTTCGAATCAAAACTGTTCGATAACAGAGCGGGAGCTGGTGGAGCCGCGAAGGTTCTTGGCAGTCGAGGGGAGGGAAGCAGCTCCCTGAGCGGCAATTATTGCTACAAATATCTTTCACAGTCCCCTGTTGGGTGGTGCTGCCTGCGGTACAAGTGATTATAAACTTAATGGAGACAGGGAACAAAGGCATATATTGGATGATTATATGGCTACTAACTGTAGTCAGCTAAGTACTGTTAGAGCGGCCGGGGCATCTGCCTTGCCCGCCCGCAGACTACAGAGCAAAGTTGAAACATAGAAACATAGAAACATAGAAAATAGGTGCAGGAGTAGGCCATTGGGCCCTTCGAGCCTGCACCACCATTCAATAAGATCATGGCTGATCATTCCCTCAGTACCCCTTTCCTGCTTTCTCTCCATACCCCTTGATCCCCTTAAACGTAAGGGCCATATCTAGCTCCCTCTTGAATATATCCAATGAACTAGCATCAACAACCCTCTGCGGCAGGGAATTGCACAGCTTAACAATTCTCTGTGTGAAGAAGTTTCTGCTCATGTGAGTTCTAAATGGCCTACCCCTTATCCTAACACTGTGACCCCTGGTTCTGCACTTCCCCAACATCGGAAATAGTCTACGCGCATCTAACCTGTCCCATCCTGTCCGAATATTATATGTTTCTATGAGATCCCCTCTCATCCTTCTAAACTCCAATGTATAAAGGCCCAGTTGATCCAGTCTCTCCTCATATGTCAGTCCTGTCATTCCGGGAATCAGTCTGGTGAACCTTCGCTGCACTCCCTCAATAGCAAGAACATCTTTCCTCAGATTAGGAGACCAAAACTGAATATTCCAGGTGAGGCCTCACCAAGGCCCTGTACAACTGCAGTAAGACTACCCTGCTCATATACTCAAATCCCCTAGCTATGAAGGCCAACATACCATTTGCCTTCTTCACTGCCTGCTGTACCTGTATGCTAACTTTCAATGACTGATGAACCATGACACCCAGGTCTCGTTGCACCTCACTGTTTCCTAATCTGCCGCCATTCAGATAATATTCTGTCTTCGCGTTTTAAGTGGATAACCTCACATTTATGCACATTATATGCATCTGCCATGCAGTTGCCCACTCACCTAACTTGTCCAAATCACCCTGCAGCCTCCTAGCGTCCCCCTCACAGCTCACACCGCCACCCAGTTTAGTGTCATCTGCAAACTTGGAGATATTACACTCAAGTCCTTCATCCAAATCATTGATGTATATTGTAAAGAGCTGGGCACTCCACTAGTCACTGCCTGCCATTCTGAAAAGGATCCATTTATCCCGACTCTCTGCTTCCTGTCTGCCAACCAGTTCTCTAGCCACGTCAGTATATTACCACCAAAACCATGTGCTTCGATTTTGCACACCAATCTCGTGTGTGGGACCTTGTCAAAATCCTTTTGAAAGTCCAAATACACTACATCCACTAGTTCTCCCTTGTCCACTCTACGAGTTACATCTTCAAAAAATTACAGAAGATTTGTCAAGAATGCATGCCACTTCATAAATCCATGCTGACTTGGACCGATCCTGTCACTGGTTTCCAAATGCGCTGCTATTTCATCCTTAATAATTGATTCCAGCATTTTCCCCACTACTGATGTCAGGCTAACCCGTCTATAATTACCCGCTTTCTCTCCCCCGCCGTTTTAAAAAAGTGGCGTTACATTAGCTACCCTCCAGTCCATAGGAACTGATCCAGATTCGATAGACTGTTGGAAAATGATCACCAATGCATTCCCTATTTCTGGGGCCACTTCCTTAAGTACTCTGGGTTGGAGACTATCAGGCCCTGGGGATTTATCGGCCTTCAATCCCATCAATTTAACTAACACAATTTCCCGCCTAATAAGGATATCCTTCAGTTCCTCCTTCTCACTAGACCCTCGGTACCCTGGTACCTCCAGAAGATTGTTGTGTCTTCTTTCGTGAAGACAGAACCAAAGTATTTGTTCAATTGGTCTGTCATGTCTTTGTTCCCCATTAAACGTTCACTTGAATCCGACTGAAAGGGACCTACGTTGGTCTTCACTAATCTTTTCTCTTCACATATTTATAGAAGCTTTTGCAGTCAGTTTTTATGTTCCCTGCAAGATTCCTCTCGTACTCTATTTTCCCACTCTTATTTAAACCCTTAGTCTTCCTCTGTTGAATTCTAAATTTCTCCCAGTCCTCAGTTTTGTTACTTTTTCTTGCCAATTTATATGCACCTTCCTTGGTTTTAACACTATCCTTAATTTCCCTTGTTAGCCACAGTTGAGCCACCTTCCCCGTTTTTTTTACTCCAGACAGGGATGTACAAGTGATGAAGTTCATCCGTGTGATCTTTAAATGTTTGCCATTGCTTATCCACCGTCAACCCTTTAAGTATCCTTTGCCAGTCTATTCTAGCCAATTCACGCCTCATACTGTCGAAGTTACCTTTCCTTAAGACCAGGACCCTAGTTTTCGAATTAACTGTGTCATTCTCCATCTTAATAAAGAATTCTACCATGTTATGGTCACTCTTCCTCAAGGAGCCTTGCACAACAAGATTGCTAATTAGTCCTTTCACATTACACATCACCCAGGCTAGGATTGCCAGCTCCCTCGTTGGTTCTTCGACATATTTGTCTCGAAAACCATCCCTAATACATGCCAGGAAATCTTCCTCCACCGCATTGCTACCGGTTTGGTTAGCCCCATCAATATGTAGATTAAAGTCACCCATGATAAATGCTGTACCCTTATTGCATGCATCCCTAATTTCTTGTTTGATGCTGTCCCCAACCTTACTACTACTGCTTGATGGTCTCCCACTAGCGTTTTCTGCCCCTTGGTATTCTGTAGCTCCACGCATACCGATTGCACATCATCCAAGCTAATGTCCTTTCTTACGATTGCATTAATTTCCTCTTTAACCAGCAATGCCACCTCGCCTCCTTTTCCTTTATGTCTATCCTTCCTAAATGTCGAATACCCCTGGATGTTGAGTTCCCAGCCTTGGTCACCCTGGAGCCACGTCTCCATGATGCCAATTACATCATATCCGTTAACTGCTATCTGCGCAGTTAATTTGTCCACCTTATTCCAAATACTCCTCGCATTGAGGCACAGAGCCTGCAGGCTTGTCTTTCTAACACATTTTGCCCCTTTAGAATTTTGCTGTAATGTGGCCCTTTTTGCTTTTAGCCTTAGGTTTCTCTGCCCTTCACTTTTACTTTTCTTCTTTCTATCTTTTGCTTCTGCCCCCATTCTACTTCCCTCTGTCTCCCTGCATAGGTTCCCAACCCCATGCCATATTTGTTTAACTCCTCCCCAACAGCACTAGCAAACACTCCCCCAAGGACATTGGTTCCGGTCCTGCCCAGGTGCAGACCGTCCAGTTTGTACTGGTCCCACCTCCCGCAGAACCGGTTCCAATGTCGCAGGTATTTGAATCCCTCCATTGTGCAGCACTCCTCAAGCCACGTATTCATCTGAGCTTTACTGTGATTCGTACTCTGACGAGCACGTGGCACTGGTAGCAATCCTGAGATTACTACTTTTGAGGTCCTACTTTTTAATTTAGCTGCTAGCTCCCTAAATTTGTCTTGTAGGACCTCATCCTATTTTCTTTTTACCTATATACACCACGACAACTGGCCGTTCACCCTCCCTTTTCAGAATGCCCTGCACCCGCTCTGAGAAGTCCTTGCACCAGGAGGCAACATACCATTCATGCATCTCAGTTGCGGCCACAGAAACGTATATCTATTCCCCTTACAATTGCATCCCCTATCACTATGGCTCTCCCACTCTTTTTCCTACTGTCCTGTGCAGCAGAGCCACCCACAGTGCCATGAACTTGGCTGCTGCTTCCCTTCCGTGATGAGTCATCCCCCTCAATAGTACCCAAAGCGTTGTATCGGTTTTTCAGGGGGATGACTGCAGGGGATCCCTGCACTACCTTCCTTGCACTGCTCTTCCTGTTCGTGACCTATTCCCTATCTGGCTGTGTATCCTTTACCTGCGGTAAGACCAACTCACTTAACGTGCTATTCACGTCATTCTCAGCATCGTGCATGCTCCAGAGTGATTCCACCCACAGCTCCAGTGCCACAATGCGGTCTGTCAGGAGCTGGAGGTGGATGCACTTCCCGCACATGTAGTCGGCAGTGACACCGGAAGCGTCCCACATAGTACAGGAGGAGCATAACACGTGTCCGAGCTCTCGTGCCATGACTTAACCCTGAGATATAGTTAAATTGGCAACAACAATGCTAAAAGTTACTTACTGATATAGAAAAGATAAAGAAAAACTGCTTACCAATCACCAGCCAATCATTTATCCCCTTGGCTGTGAAGTCAACTTTCAATTTCTTTCTACTTCTTTTTTGCCTTTTCTCCCTGCTGCAGCTGCACCAGCTGGCCTTTTGTAGGCCTCACCAACGCTGCTCCGCCGCCCGACTCCCTGCAGTGCCTCCCGACTGTATGCGGACCTTTTGTAGGCCTCACCAACGGTGCTCCACCGCCCGACTCCCTGCAGTGCCTCCAGACTGTATGCGGGCCTCTTGTAGGCCTCACCAACGCTGCTTCGCCGCCCGACTCCCTGCAGTGCCTCCCGACTGTATGCGGGCCTTTTGTAGGCCTCACCAACGCTGCTCTGCCTCCCGACTCACTGCTGGACATCCTGACTCAACGCTGGCCTCATGTAGGCCTCACCAACGCTGCTCCGCCTCCCTGCTGGGCATCCTGACTCAACGCTGGCCTCTTGTAGGCCTCACCAAAGCTGCTCTGCCTCCCAACTCACTGCTGGGCATCCTGACTCAAAGCTGGCCTCATGTAGGCCTCACCAACGCTGCTCCGCCTCCCTGCTGGGCATCCTGACTCAACGCTGGCCTCTTGTAGGCCTCACCAAAGCTGCTCTGCCTCCCAACTCACTGCTGGGCATCCTGACTCAAAGCTGGCCTCATGTAGGCATCACCAACGCTGCTCCACTCCCGAGCTCCCGGCACCCACGCTCCAGCAACCAGAACAGCGCCTCAGCGGCAGCGCGGATTAGGAGAATTCCCTCTGATATTCACCAACTTCTCCCAGTGGATCAATGACTGAAATTAAGAAATTTGCGGAATCTGTTATATAATCATTAACAGTGAAGTTGTCAAAAGCTGTTAAGGAACAGGATATATTGACTTACCGGGAACACCGAATGCTGCGAGGAAGGATAGTAAATGTCGCTAAACTGCAGAATTGTTGGCTGTACCATGTTTGGAATAATATCTGACTGCTGTCCGGCTTCACGATTCTGACTGTAGTTCCTCTGAGATCCGTTATCGCTCGCCCTTTATAGGGCAGTCGTTTCCCCTGTGAGAAAATCAGGTTATACAATAATTGGCGTTAGTTCCAGTCACTTAATAAACAAGGCTAGATGTTCCACTGCAGAGCGGCCGGACCCCTATGTACAACTCCGTAAATGAACCTCCATCCATTCAATCAATGAACAGAAAATAAACCCAGAGTGAACATACCCTCAAGGAAAGATCCTTCCCGGATTCTGCATTAGGTTCTTGAGGCCTCATATTACTTCAGTGAAAGCTGTACATAATTACAATTGCTTTGCATTGTGATTATGAATCACCTTTAACGTTGCTGGTGTGCCCCTATCCTAACATTACTGGAGATGACACTACTCTAAAATTACTGGTTGTGATTCTAACATTACTGGTGGTGACCGTACTGTAACATTACTGGTGGTGAAGCTACTCTAACAGTACTGGTTTTGACCTTACTCTAACATTACTGGTGGTGGCGCCACTTTATAATTATTGCTGGTAACGTTACACTAACATTACAGATGGTTACCCTACTCTAACATTATTGGTGATGACACTGCACTTCCATTACTGGTGAAAATTCTACTTCAACGTTAATGGTGCAGATTCTATGCTGACAATAATGTTATTGACCCTAATCTAACATTACTGATATTGACCCTTGCCTAGCATTACTGATGGTGATCCAACTACAACATTATTGCTGGTGACTCTACTCTGACATTACTGGTGTTGAATCTACTCTAACATTACTGGTGGTGACCCTACTCTAACATTACTGGTGGTGACCCTACTCTACTCTAACATCACTCGTGGTCACCCTACTCTAATATTACTGATTATGGTCCTACTCTAACATTACCGCTGGTGACACTACTCTCTTATTACTGGTTTTGTACCGACTATTGCATTACTGCTGATGACCCTATTCCAAACTTATTATTGGTGACTCTATAGCATTACTGGTAGTGCCCCTACTTTAACATTACTGGTGGTGACCCTGTTCCAACCTTACAGGTGGGGACTCTACTCTAACATTGCTGGTGTTGATCCAACGCTAACAGTACTGGTATTGACACTTTTATAACAGTAGTAGTGGTGTCCGTCCTCTAACATTACTGGTGGTGATTCAACGCCAACATGACTGGTGTTGATACTGCTCTAACATTATTGGCGGTGACTCTAATCTAACATTACTGATGGTGACTCAACTCTATCGTTTTGGTGGTGACTGCACAAAAACATTAATAGTGCTGATCCTACTCTAACATGACCGGTGGTAACCCTACCCAAACCTGACTGGTGGTGATCCAACTCTAGCAATATTGGTATTGACAATTCTCGAACATTATTAGTGGTGTCTCTACTTTAACATTACTAGTGGTGACCCTACTCTAACAGTCCTGGAGGTGACCTTGGGAGGGGCGGATCCGGTGACATATTCCTGTGAAACTTCAGGGTGTGGCTTATCCTCCAGGGGGAACAATCAGAAATAAATGGTGGATCCTGTTGGCCGTTTTTGCAGTTCAAATAAGCGTGTCCGTAATCTAATCTAGCATTACTGGTGGCGACGCTAATCTAACATGAATGATGATGATCCGACTCTAACATGACTGGTGATGACCCTACTTTGACATTACTTGTAGTGACTCTACTCTAACATTACTGATGGTGACCCGACTCTAACATTACCAGCTAATACAAAAGCAAAACGCGCTTATTTGCACTGCAAAAAATGGTCTACAGGCTTCACCGCTTATTTCTGATTGGTCGCTTTGGAGGATAAGCCACACCCTGAAGTTTCACAGGAATGTGTCTCTGGATCTGCCCATCCCAAGGTCAATTAACTTTGCAAATTTTAACTCGATCCACTTTGACTTCCTGAAGCTACAGAGGACAGAGCACCCCAGAAGACAGCAAGGGCCTGCCAAATTCCCATACCCTTGTACAATATATCCCTCCCCCAGCCAAAGTCCCATACACCAGTCCAAGTACATCCCTCCCCCAGCCAAAGTGCCTTACCCCAGTCCAAGTACTTCCCTCTCCAGTCAAAGTGCCGTACCCCAGTGCAAATGCATCCCTCCCCCAGCCAAAGTCCCGTACCCTTGTCCGAGTGTATGCCTCCCCCAGTCGAAGTGCCTTACCCCAGTCGAAGTACTTCCCTCCCCACCCAAATTGCCTTAGCCAAGCGCAAGTGCATCCTCCGCCATCCCCCATAGATGGGGCATTGTACATGGATTGTTGACAGGTTTATTGGGTATGAAGTGAATATTGACAGTGTTGTGACTTCTGGATACTATCCACCCCAACGATAGCCCTTGTAGGGGGTTAGAAGAAGGTGATCTGTCTTTCCTAAGTTCCCATTTACCCCTGCGATCCCCCCACTCCAGCCTCTCTTCCTCTCCCCCAGCCTGTCTCACTCACAGCCCCAAGGCCCTCTGACTCTGCCTCGAGGCCCTCCCATATTCGGCCCCAAGGCGGTCCGACTCGCAGCCCCCAATCGCCCGCCCCCCCGGCAACTGCAGCTAATCTCCCCCCGTCGGGGCTCGCGGTTCACGGGAGGCTCTGTGGGCCAGAGGAGTAGGCTCACTGAGGAGCAGCAGCCCGCTGTCATCGGCACTCTTCCACCATTATCGGGTGTAGGTCGGTTGTGAGGGGGTGAGAGGGGGAAAGATTCGGGGTCTCTGGTCCTGCTTCTGGCACCACGTGGATGGAATGATTCCGCAAGGATGGGCGTAGCATTATTGATGTTGACTCTAATCTATCATTATTGGTATTGACCCTATAATCTAACATTACTGGCGGTGAATCCACTCTAACATTACTGGTCATGATCCTATTCTATTATTACTTGTGGTGACCCTATTCGATCATTACCGGTGGTGATCCTACATTTACATTACTGGTGCTGACCCTACACTATCATTGCTGGTGGAGCCTCTACCCTAACATTACTGATGGTGAACCTACTCTATAATTACTGATGGAGATTCTACTCTAACGTTAATGGTGTTGATTCTACTCTAACAGTATTGGTATTGACCCAAATCTAACATTACTGATATTGACCCTATTCTACCATTATTGGAGGTGAACTTACTCTCACATTACTGGTGGTGACCCTACTCTAACATTACTGGTGGTGGACCAACTCTCACATTACTGGCGGTGACCCTACTCTAACATCACTACAGGTAATCCTACTCCAACATTGCTGTTGGTGATCCTACTCTAATATTACAGGTAGTGACCCTACTACAATATTACTGGTGATGACTGTATTCTAACATTACTCTTGATGGACCTACTCCAATGTTACTGTTGGTGTACCTATTCTAACATTTCTAGTGGTGCCCCTAGCTAACATTACTGGTATTGGTCATATTCTAACATTAGAAGTGTTGATACAACTCTACCATTATTGGTGGTGACACTAATCCAACAATACTGGTATTGACTCTAATTTAAAATTAATGGTGTTGACTCAACTCTAACATTTCTGCTCGTGACTCCACTCTAACATTACTGGTGGTGACCCTACTCTATCATTACTAGTGGTGATCCTACTCTAACATTACCTTTACTGGTGGTGACCTTACTATAATATTACTGGTGATGACTCTGTTCCAACCTTAGTCTTGGTGACTCTACGCTAACATTACTGGTGCTGATCCTATTCTAACATTACTGGTGATAACTCTAGCTAACATTTAACGTGGAGAAACTATTCTACACTTACTGGTAGTGACTCCACTGTGACATTACTGGTATTGACACTTGTCTAAAATTACTGCGGTGAACCTACTGCAATCATACTTGCAGTGACACTACTCGAACACTCCTGGTGGTTACCGTGCTCTAACAAATCTGGTGGTGAATCTACGCAAATATTACTGGTATTGGTCCATCTCTAATATTACTGGTATTGGTTCTACTCTAGCATTACTGGTGTTAATGGTCACTCTAATCTAACAATGCCGGTATTGACTCTAATCTAACAATATCGGTATTGACTCTACTCTAACATTTCTGGTCGTGATCCTACTCTAACATTACTGGTGGTGACTCAACTCTAACATTACTAGTGTTAATGCTCACTCTAATCTAACAATGCCGGTATTTACTCTAATGTAACGTTACTGCTGGTGACTCCATTCTAACATTACTGGTGGTGACTCTATTCTAACATTCCTGGGGATGACCATACTCTAACATTACACTAAAATAAGCTGTGTGTTTCATAATGAAGAAGAAAGCTGCAGACTGCAGGAAGATATCAATGCACTGGTCATGTGGGCAGAACATGGCAAATGTAAATCAATCCGGCTAAGTTTGTGGTAATGCATCTGGTGAGTTCTAACAATGCATGGGAATACACATTAAATGGTACGACACTGAAAAGTATAGAGGAACAAAGGGAACTTGGAATGCAGCTCGACAGATCCCTGTAGGTAACAGGCAAGGTAGATAATGTGTTTAAGAATACATGTGGAATTCTTGCCTTTATTAGTCGAGACATGGAATACAAGGGCAAAGAGGTAATGCTTCAACTGTATAAAACACTGTTTAGACCGCAGCTGGAGTAATGTGTGCAGTTCTGGTTACCATATTACAGGAAACATGAGAATGCATTGGAAAGAAAGCAGAGGAGATTTACAAGAATGTTACGAGGACTGGAGAATTTTGGCTATGAAAAAAGGTTGGCGATGCTGTTTTTTTAATCTTTGGAACGGAGGAGGCTAAGGGGAGACATGAGTGAGGAGTGCAACGTTATGAGGGGCCTGGCTAGAGTGGACAGAATGACTTGTTTCCTTGGCAGAGAGGCCAACAATTAGGGGGCATAGACTTAAAGAAATTGGGGGCAGCAATTGAGGAGTTATGAGGGGACATTTCTTCACCAAGAAGGCGGTTGGGGTCTGGTACTCACTGCCTGAAAGGCGGGTGGAGGCAGAAACCCTCACCACGTAAAAAAAAATCCTTGGATGTTCACTTAAAGTGCCATCACTTGCAGGGCTACGGGCCAAGAACTGAAAAATGGGATTAGGCTGGATAGCTTTTGGTCGACCGGCATGGACACGATGGGCAGAAATAATCTCCTTTTATGCTGTAAATGTTTATGATTCTATGATTACTGGTGGCGATCCTACTCTAACATTAATGGTGATTATCCTACTCTCACATTACTGGTGTGACACTTCTCTAACATTACTGATATTGGTCCATCTCTAACATTACTGGTGTTAATGGTCACTCTAATCTAACAATGTCAGTATTAACTCTACTGCAACATTAATGGTGGTGACTCCACTCTAACATTTCTGGTCGTGATCCTACTTAAAAATTACTGGTGTGACCCTATTCTAACGTTAATGGTGCGGATCCTGCTCGAACATTAATGTTGGGGACCCTACTTCAACCTTTTTGCTGGTGCTCCTGAACGATCATTACTGTTGGTGATCCTAGTCTAACAATACTGCTATTGATAATTATCTAACATTATTAGTGGTGTCCCTACACTGACATTACTGTTAGTGATCCTACTCGAACCTTACTGGTGGTGATTGCACGCTTACAACCCTGGTTGTTAACCTAACCCGACAGATCTGTTGGAGAATCTACTCCAACATTATTGGTATTGGCCCTATTCTAATATTACTGGCAATGACGCTATTCTAACATGACTGGTTTTGAGCCTACTCTAAGATTACTGGTGGTGAGCCTAATTTAACGTTACTGGTGGTGACGCTACTCCACTCTCACTGGTCGTGACTGTACTCTAATATGATTGGTATTGGCCCGACTCTAACATTACTGGTGTTGATACGACACTAATATTATATGTGGTGACTCTAATTGAACACGTCGGTTCAATACATAAGTGTGACCCTGAGCTTTTGTCACTTTAATTCTCCACTCCCCTCCAATTCTGCTATATCCATGATCGGACTCCTGCACTTTTCAAATGCATCTTAACGTAAGCTCGAGGAACAACACTT
The DNA here is from genome assembly GCF_044704955.1 of Pristiophorus japonicus. NCBI lineage: Eukaryota > Metazoa > Chordata > Chondrichthyes > Pristiophoridae > Pristiophorus > Pristiophorus japonicus. The sequence continues at coordinate 281,722 of NW_027254290.1, forward strand.
CATCTTTCGTTGAAGGACTTTACAGCCTTCTGGACTCAAACCTGATTTCAACAATTTTAAAGCATAACCTCTCCTCATCTTTGGCTCGTTACTAGTGATGACCATACTCTAACATTAATGGTGGTGATCCTACTCTAACGTTTCTAGTACTTACATTATCAACATTACTAATGGTGTCCCTGCTCTAACATTAAAGGAGGTAACCTTACTCTAGCCTTACTGGCAGTGACTCTACTCCAACATTATTGGTCGTGATTCTACACTAACGATACTGGTGGAGATACTACTCTAACACCTCTAGTATTTGCATTTCTCTAACACTACGAGTGGTGTCTCTAAACTAACATTACTGGTGGTGACCCTACTCCAACCTTACTGGTGGTCACTCTACTGTAACATTACTGGGAGAGAATCTACTCCAATATTACTGCCTGTGATCCTTATGTAACATAACTGTTGGTGATACTACTCCAACTTTATTGGCCGTGACTCTACTATAACTTTACCGGTGGTGATCCGGCTCTAACCTTACTGGTTGTGACCCGATATGAATGTCAATGTTGGTGATCCTACTCCAACCTTAATGGTGGTGATTGTACAATAACATTAATGATGTTCTCCTAATGTAACATTACTGGCATTGACACTTCTCGAACATTACTAGTGCTTCCTTACTATATCATTACTCGTAGTGATCGTGCACTAACATTACTTGTGGTGACCCTACCGTAACATTATTTGAGGTAACCCTACTCCAACATTTCTGGTGGTGACCCTACTCTAACATAACTGGTGGTGATTTCACCATTTCCCTATATAATTGCAGCAAGACGTCATTACTCGTATACTCAAATCCCTTTATAATAAAGGCCACCATACCATTTTCTTTCTTGCTGTACCTGCATGTTAACTTTCAGTGATTTGTTTACAAGGACATATAGGTCCCTCTTAAAATCAACATTTTCCAAACGCTAAGCATTTAGAAATATTCTGCTTTCTTTTTTTTTCTACCAAATACTCGAGTAAGTTCGATACGTAAGATTAGGCAGATAAATTCCCTGGACCAGATGGCTTGCATCCTAAGGTCTTAAGAGAAGTAGCGGCAGGGATTGTGAATGCATTGGTTGTAATTTAACAAAATACCCTGGATTCTGGGGAGCTCCCAGCAGATTGGAAATCTGCAAATAAACGTCCCTATTTAAAAAAGAAGGCAGACAAAAAGGAGGAAACTATACATCAGCTAGCCTAACTTCTCTGGTTGGGAAAAAGTTGAAGTCCATTATTAAAGAAGCAGTAGCAGGACATTTGAAAAAGCAAAATTCGGTCAGGCAGAATCAGCAGGGATTTATGAAGGGGAAGTCATGTTTGACAAATTTGCTGGAATTCTTTGAGAATATAACAAACAGGGTGCATAAAGGGGAACCAATGGATGTGGTGTATTTGGACTTTCAGAACGCATTTGATAAGGTGCCACGTAAGGGATATAGAATTGTAGCCAGCAAAGAGCAGACAGATAGGTAGTCATAACACAGTGCTGAAGATAGTGAACTAATCAGTACAAGGAGGGTCTGAGGAAAAATTGACGATGTATGTAACACTTGCTTATGTAGGTATAGCGCACTTATAATGCATTACATCTGTATGGTTAACTTTAGTAACACTTAACACAACAGCCGACGTCTGCAGTTACAATTTTGATCAGAAGTCTCTGAGGAGAGATAAGAAAGCCAGTATTTTGGAACAGTTACTTCAGGCGACTAATATACCATCGCAAAGTGCAAATCATGGAAGAAGGCAATTAATATATGATGGGAGAGGGACAATTGCATGTACCACTCAGAGCCAGTCTGATAAGAGTAGACAAATCAATGTAACTCAGCTGATAGCATTAGACCTATCGATGATTTTGTAGGAGGGCAGCTCCTCTCCAAAACCTGTATAAATTATACTCGAAACCTCTTGTATTTTGAAGGTTCCACGATGGAACCCTCCCTTGCACTTAGTCAAAATAAAGCCAGTTGAACCTAAGGTTTCCTTTGTTTAATTCCGTGGTCGTTATACGGAGAGCGACGGCGAGGTGTCAATTACCTATATCAGGTAGTCCGCCCCGAGGGAGAGAATTCTTCCTTTTAATCCAACAATTGGCGCTGCGAGCAGGGTGCAGGCCCTCGAACCTGGATGATGTGACAGCTAGCAATGGCAGTGAGTATGTTTTTGTACCACCTGCAGCTGTAGCATTGACAGGGAAGGAGGTAATCTGTATAAAGAACTAGAAGGGGGTAAGGTGTAGGACAATGTTGTAGCGAACCACGGAAGGATGAAAACCAAGGTTGGGGATAGGTGTATTGCCTGAAAAAAAGGAATACAAACTAAAAAGGGGCTGGGACCCCAGGATGTTTAGGAAAACGGGCCAGTGGGATAAAATTAAGACAAAAGGGGTTCTCTGAGATATGGACGAAAAGGGTTCCGTGTATAAATGCTAGCAGGAAAGACGACAAATAAAACCTACACTTCCAGTCATAGTAACCAGATTAGGGAGGCAAGCAGTATTGTTGGTCCTGCTGGATGTTAGAGGAGTCCAAATGCTTGGAAACAGTACGTGGAATATGGTAGAGAGGTAAACTTACCCAGACGAAAAATGGCATGCATTAAGTGGCTGGAAAATACATAGTATAAGCTGTATTAAATTCATAAAGGACAGCTTGTTTTTAATCAAAAGATAAAGATGCAACACTGAAACTAGATTGCTAGAAGGAAAACAAATTGAACGTCTAATTGGAATAAAAGTGTTTGTGATTGTGTTATGAGGTTTAAATGAACAAATTCATGAAGACACAGACCCTCTGTGTAAAATGTTTGTTAGATACAAAACATAATTTGAAGAAAGGAGAAAAGATTGGAAAAGAGATAAAATGCACTTTATGTTGATAATGATTTTAAATTACGAGAAAGTTTCACTGCAGTAAAGGAGATTTAAATTTAGGGTTTGAATACCTTTTCAAAATGGACGGTGCTCATCGAGAAAAAGTTGCAAACAGTCTAAACAAGCAAGAGAGGGTTTTGGAGATAACGAGGAGAAAAGCATCTAAGCTATGCGAACTCAGCAAAGGAAGGGGAAAAAAACTGGGAATTAGAAAATGTTGCTGAGAGGGCAATTGCTTTAAAAAGATGGAACCAGCACGGAAGTTTTAGCTTTTTTGCTGAGAGAAATAAAATACAAGATTTGCTCAGTGAATGGGACCTGAAAAAACGAAATGCTGGAATGTATATAGTTTGTATGAAAATGTAAAATATTGGCAGTTTCCCTGATTCTTTTGACTAGTTACTTTTTTGATTTTTTTGATTGCTTAACATCCGTATGAGAAACGATCTCCACCAGCCTGTCCACGCCGCACAGCATTGCCCTCCAGTCATCAAGATTCGCGGTGCGGCCCTTGACAACGTGGACTATTTCCCATATCTTGGGAGCCTCTTATCAACAAAGGCAGACATTGAGGCGGAGATTCAACATCGCCTCCAGTGCCCAGTGCGGCCTTCGGCCGTCTGAGGAACAGTGTTCGAAGACCGGGCCCTCAAATCTACCAGAAAGCTCATGGTTTACAGAGCTGTCATAATACCCGCCCTCCTGTATGGATCAGAAGTATAGACGAAGTATAGAAGGCACCTCAAGTCGCTGGAGATATATCACCAATGATGTCTCCGCAAGATCCTGCAAATTCCCTGGGAGGGTAGGCGCACCAACATCAGTGTCCTCATCCAGGCTAACATCCCCAGCATTGAAGCACTGACCACATTCAATCAGCTTCACTGGGCGGGCCACATCGTTCTCATGCCAGACACGAAACTCCCTAAGCAAATGCTCTATGTGGAGGTCCTTCATGGCAAACGAGCCAAAGATGGGCAGCGGAAACGTTACAAGGACACCCTCAAAACCTCCCTAAAGTGATACACCACCAGTGACACCTGGGAGACCCTGTCCGAAGACTGCACTGGGTGGAGAAAGTGCATCCGGTAAGATGTTTAGCTCTTCAAGTGTCAGTGCCGAGAGTGTGAAGAAGTCAAGCGCAGGCAGCGGAAGGAGTGCACGGCAAACCAGTTCCACCCACCCCTTCCCTCTACTAATGTCCGTCCCACCTGTGACAGGGTCTGTGGCTCTCGTATTGGACTGTTCAGCCGCCAAAGAACTTATACTGAGAGTGGAAGCAAGTCTCTGTCGATTCCGAGGGACTGCCTATGATGATGTTTTGACTATGATTTACAGAGTTAAGAAAAATAAACCACAGTTGCCAGTACTTTATTTTAAATTGGATTTCAGTAAACAAAATAGCTATTAAAAATGTGTGGTCTCGTTTTAAATCAATTTAAAGAAATATTTGGCATGTATTTGAATTGGAAGTTTAAAAACAATTGCAGTTTAATCTAAAATGCTGTCTTTCCCGATGAGAATGTTTTATTTAAAGCTAATGGCAGCTTTACTAATGATTTCTGCTGTTTTAACGGATTCCGAATTTCTAAGCAAGTTTTGAAGGCACAAAGACTGATATCGTGAAAGGTTTAAAAACATAATGCAAATTCACGTAATGACATCAGGCCTTCTTACAAACCTGCAAAGGAGTTAACCCTTTCTATTGACAGCTGTTTTATACTGGATATTATTAATTTGGGTTTCTTAATAAAAGAAATGGAAAAGCAAGGATGGCAGCCAGAAAACTCGCCTGACAGACAGAGGAAATGATGTAATAGTCAAAATAAGAACAGATACTCAAACAAAACAAATTCAAGAGTTAGAAACTAAGAAAAATAAGCTGGAAGAGATAAAAGACGGGACCGGACGGATACTGCAGTGCACAGCCGTAGCAGAAAAAGAAAAATTGGAATTCCACAAGAACGGAATGTTTAAAGATGAGCTAGGAGGAGCCCATCAAATATAATTAAGTTGGAATTTAGACTGAGAGATGAAGCTTTTGAGTGGTAGAACACGTAAATGAGTTAAATTCACAACAAAGGGAGAAGATAGCAAAAATAGCAGCAGAGAAGGGGGAGGAGACACCACCCCCCTCCACCCCCCCGCGCAGCCCCGCTGATATGTTTTAGCTGCAATAATGGAGAAGGCGCAGGAAGGCGTGGCCCCCAGCAGACAAAGAAGGGAGTACCCTTTTGTAACATGTGGGTGATATCGTTATTGCCTCCAGCACAGAATAACAACGTGTACTAGCTTTAATTACAGTCCTAGGAGTTCTACAGAGTGTGGGATTAAAAATAAATCCGAGGAAGGTACAGGTAGGAAGGAGCGAAGTAACATATCTAGGATACATAATATCACAAGGGAAGAGACAGATGACTGAGGATAGAAAGGAAGCAATTCGATCAATGCCCAGGCCAGGAACCGTGAAAGGGGTCAGGCAGGTACTAGGGCTATTCAACTACTGCAGAAAAAACAAGCTGTCACAAATACTCCAGCCCTGGGATTACCCAACCAGAATAGTCCCTTTCACATCTATACCCACCATGGTAAAGATCATTACATGGGGATAGGCATAGGCCAGTGTCATAGCACTGTCAGGACACATACCCAGCACACCTTAGTAAACATAGAAACATTAAAAAATAGAAAATAGATGCAGGAGTAGGCCATTCAGCCCTTCGAGCCTGCACCATCATTCAATATGATCATGGCTACTTCAGTGCGGCATCCTGCTTTCTCTCCATACACCTTGATCCCTTTAGCCATAAGGGTCACATCTAACTCCCTTTTAGAAACAGAAATTAACAGCGCAGAAGGAGGCCATTTTATCCCATTGTGTCTGCGCTGGTTGACAAAGAGCCGCACGGTCTTCGTCAGCACCCTAAAGGTTACAATACAAACCCATCAACAATAACAGAAAGGCAAAGAGCACCCAACCCAACCAGTCCGCCCCACACTACTGCAACATCTCTTATACTGAAAACATCTACACTCCACCCCAACTGAAGCCATGTGATCTCCTGGGAGAGGCAAAAACCAGATAAAACCCAGGCCAATTTAGGGAGAATAAATATGGAAAAAATTCCTTTCCTCTTAGTAGAATTGCTTAACACAGGAAGGCTAAAACCGGTATCTGACACACGACGGGCTAGATGGGAAGCAATGCTCTTACTCCCTCCCCCAGCCCCTCCCCTCACCCCCCCCCCGCCCCCCCCCCCCCCCGCCGCCAAACGAGACGGTAACAACAAAAGACAACTGTAACAATCATGCAGGATGGATCATTATGCAGGGAAAGAAACATCAGTGTAGCACAACAGGAGAAGACGAGGGAATTAGTCAGGTTTGAGGATGCAGACATGGATCTATATGTAGATGGGTCTCGGCGCTATATCAACGGGACACCACGGACGGGACGGGCAGTGGTAGATTGCAGCAGACAGGTTGGAATGGAAGGACGGCTTGAAGGGGGATTATCAGCTCAAGTGGCTGAATTGGTGGCTCTCACCGATTCTGAGGCTGGCTAAGGGAAAAAGAGTAAACATCTATACAGACAGTCGGTCTGCTTTTGGAGTGGTGCATGATTATATGATAGCCTGGAGTAGACGGGGATATATGACTTCAGGAGGAGGGACAATAAAACACGAGGATATTTCTAAAAAATTAGTGGAAACCTCCCTCCTACCCCAAGAGTGTGTGATAATCAACATCAGCAGGGAAATGCATGGGCAGATGAGGCAGCCAAGCAGGTGGTGGAGACAGGTACACTGGCTGGGGAAGCCCAAGTCAGAGCATGTACAATCGGGCCTGAGGAAGTAAACATCCTTGAGGTACAGGGAGAAGCCACGCCACAGGAAAGGAGGGGTGGAAGCAGAGAGAGGCCCAACAAGGGACCAACGGGATAGGGAGGAAAGATGGGAATGTGGTGGCCCCGGAATGTAGCCAGGGAAGACGACTAAATTTATACGGGTATGTCCATACAGGTAGAACCAACATGATAAGCTCGATATCCAGATGCTGGTGGTGGAAGGGAATGAGTAGAGATATAGAGAACCACTGTAGAAGGTGCCTGACATGTGCAAAATACAACTCAGGAGGGAAAGTAAAGGTCAGAATGGTACATCAACCTCAACCGAAATGAGCCTGGGAAAATTTGCAGATAGATTTTACTGGACCGTTGCCCAGCAACAAGGGGAAGACGTGCTGCCTAGTTATAATACCCCAATGGGGAATGCCACTGCAGCTGGACTCTCATCAAGGTACACACTTCAAAGGGAAGAGAATGAAACAGGTCTGTGCTTTACTAGGGATCAGGCAAAACTATCCCATACCATCCGGAACCTTCCAGATTGGGCGAACAAATTAATCGGACCTTAAAAGCGGCCCTAGCCGAGCCAATCAAAGAGATTGGAAAGGCATGGGTGGATAGATTACCCGGAGTACTGATGAAGCTTAGGGCAACCTCGAGTCGGACGACAGGACTGACACCCTTTGAACCAATGAGATTGCCAGAAGTCTTGGTTACAGGAAACGAGGACGAAGGACCTTATAAAGACAGGTTTGTGATGGAACTCTGTAAGCAATGACATGATTTAAAGGCACAGACTGGAGATCAGCAAGTAATCAAGGACTTAGAGAACGACACTAAAGAACAGATGGTCGAAATACCCCAAAGGGACCAATCAGGTGATGGTGAGGATGGTAAGGGACATGTGCGCCTGCGTAGTTATAAGGAGCATCTGCAAGTGGAAACACTGGACCAGTTAAAAAGCATAGTCACTAACTAACTGGTCAAAATTATTTTTTTTGCAGAACTCTGGTGCTCGTGGGAACAACGTGGGGCAACGCAGCCTGATATCATGGACAACCCAGGCTGAGGAACGGCAAGGCCTGTATTACAGGGACTCGGGCGAAATTAGTTGTTTTAAAGAATTTAAAACACTGATGGTGACGGACAGAGCAACAGTAGACTTAATTAACGGGCATAAAACAACGTTACAAGGAAACGAAACAGCACTGGAGATGGGTCAGTAATACGGGACCAATAATTAGTGGGAATAAGAGCACGGTGTGTTTTATAATCAGGAGGGACAAAGAGATACGCTGGGGCAAAAGGGGGGTTAATAAGGCAGACCATTCGGGGTACGTCAGTGAATAATTACTGTGTTCCAAAATAACATCCCCAACTTCTGCGGGTCAAACACCATAAACCTGTATAGAAACCTGACCCTGCGAGCACTTAAAGGTCCTGAATCAAAAACCATGAAGTTTAATGCGGAAAGAGGGTCAGGTAAAAAGCGGGACCAGGGAAAAAGAGGGATACTAGAAATGCTAGGCGCAGGATACGCGGCGGGATACGCGGCAGGAATTGCGACGATAAACACTATAGATGATCGAGTTGATGCCCTAACACGAACCTTACAGGGATTGTTGGAGAGAAATGTAGGCGAAACTCGTGTGTGGTAACATGGCAATCCAGAATCGTAACTGCAGAGAACAACAGTACTAAAAGTCTCAGCATAGATGATTGTTATAAAAATAACCACGTTGCTTTGTGTCGAGAACCACTACGAATGATCAAAGATGACTGTGGATATGACCAAGTGGATGGGTGCACCTTGAGTATCACCCCGCTAACACAAGGACTACGAAATTATCGCTGTTCCATGAGGAAATGTAGATTGATGTGTGAGCACCACTGTAACTGAAATGAAGAAAGGAACATCTCATGCACCATTATGGATAGTGACTTCTGCTTTACTCCGCTTGATGAGACAGAGATAAATGGGTTTATTATAACCCCTGAACTAAAGGCAGAAATCATCGATGGGACAATGATGGACATTACCTGAGGAGGTTATGCAAAGGCCATCAGGCCACAAGGCAAATCAATACTCGAACTGAATGAGGAACAAACTCGACTGAATTGGACACAATGAAAGAGAATTCGACGACATAGAGAAGACCCCAGGTAGAGGAAAGATAGAAGAATCAGAGGATACCCCAGGCGGGGCAGAATTCGACAGAATAGGGAAGACACCAAATGGAGGAAAGATAGAGTAATTAGAGGATACCCCAGGCGGGGCATAATTCGAAGTCAAGAAAATGTTGGCTGGCAAGGACTTATACACGAACTATGCTGGACTCAATGTACTGGTTGTAGTGCAAGGGAACTTATCTTGCTAGTATTATCCTGTAAAAAGTGTGACTTACATAAGAGGCAGGCCCTAGCCCGTAGTATAGTTAAAACATTAAATAAAGGGAAATTAAACAGTCCGGCAGAAAGGACTTATTTAGTATAACCTTGATGGAAAAGTCAACAGGTAGGCCCTGCATCTCGGGAAGTAGCGCTACCCAAGAGAATGTATAAGCCTGGAAGGTCAGCTATGAGGAATTAATTGGGAAATGGCCTATCTTGGGCTTATAGCCAAGGGCTATAAGGGGATAATTGTAAGGGATATAGAATTGCAGCAGGCAAAGAGCAGACAGATAGGTGGTCATATCACAATGCTGAAGGTAATCAACTAAGCAGTACAAGGAAGGTCTGAGGAATAATTGCCTATGTATGTGACACTTGCTTATGTAGGTATAGCACATTATAACGCATTAAAACTGTATGGTAAACATTAGTGACACTTAAAAAACAGCCGAAATCAGCATTTACAATTTTGGTTAGAAGTCTCTGAGAAAAAACATAGAAACATAGAAAATAGGTGCAGGAGTAGACCATTCAGCCCTTCGAGCCTGCACCATAATTCAATAAGATCAAGCCTGATCATTCCCTTAGTACCCCTTTCCTGCTTTCTCTGCATACTGCTTGATCCGCTTAGCTGTTAGGGCCATATCTAAATCCCTCTTGAATATATCCAGTGAACTGGTATCAACAACTCTGTGCGGCACGGAATTCCACAGGGTAACAACTCTCTGAGTGGAGAAGTTTCTCCTCATGTCAGTCCTAAATGGCCTACCCCTTATCCTAAGACTATGTCCCCTGGTTCTGGACTTCTCCAACATCGGGAACATTCTTCCCGCATCTAACCTGTCCAGTCCCGTCAGTATCTTATACGTTTCTATGAGATCCCCTCTCATCCTTCTAAACTCCAGTGAATAAAGACCCAGTTGATCCAATCTCTCCTCATATGACAGTCCAGCCATCCCTGGAATTAGTCTGGTGAACCTTCGCTGCAGTCCCTCAATAGCAAGAACGTCCTTCCTCAGATTAGTAGACCAAACTGAACACAATATTCGAGGTGAGGCCTCACTAAGGCCCACTACAACTGCAGTAAGACTCCTCTGCTCCTATACTCAAAACCGCCAGCTAAGAAGGCCAACATACCATTTGCCTTCTTCACTGCCTGTTGTATCTGCATGCCAACCTTCAATGACTGATGAACCATGACACTCAGGTCTCTTTGCACCTCCTCTTTTCCTAATCTGCTGCCATTCAGATAATATTCTGCCTTTGAGTTTTTGCCCCCAAAATGGATAACCTCACATTTATCCACATTATACTGCATCTGCCATGCATTTGCCCACTCACGTAATCTGTCCAGGTCACCCTGCAGCCTCTTAGCGTCCCCCTCACAGCTCACACTGCCACCCAGTTTAGTGTCATCTGCAAACTTGTAGATATTACACCCAATTCCTTCATCCAAATCGTTAATGTATATTGTAAAGAGCTGGGGTCCCAGCACTGAGCCCTGTGGCACTCCACTAGTCACTGCCTGCCATTCTGAAAAGGACCCATTTATCCCGACTCTCTGCTTCCTGTCTGCCAACAAGTTCTCTATATACGTCAGTACATTAGCCCCAATACCATGCACTTTGATTTTGCACACCAATCTCTTGTATGGGACCTTGTCAAAAGCCTTTTGAAAGTACAAATACACCACATCCACTGGTTCTCCCTTGTCCACTCTATTAGTTACATCCTCAAAAAATTCCAGAAGATTCATCAAGCATGATTTCCCTTTCATAAATCCATGCTGATTTGGACCGATCCTATCACTGCTTTCCAAATGCGCTGCTATTTCATCCTTAATGGTTGATTCCAACAATTTCCCCATTACGGATGTTAGGCTAACCAGTCTATAATTTCTCTCTCCCTCCTTTTTTAAAAAGTGGTGTTGCATTAGCTACCCTCCAGTCTATAGGAACTGATCCTGAGTCGATAGACTGTTGGAAAACGATCATCAATGCATCTACTATTTCTATGGCCAGTTCCTCAAGTATTCTGGGATGCAGACTATCAGACCCCGGGGCTTTATCGGCCTTCAATCCCATCAATTTAACTAACACAATTTCCCGCCTAATAAGGATTTCCTTCAGTTCCTCCTTCTCACTAGACCCACTGTCCCCTAGCACATTCAGAAAGTTATTCGTGTCTTCCTTCGTGAAGACAGAACCGAAATATTTGTTCAATTGGTCTGCCATTCCTTTGTTCCCCATTATAAATCCTCCTGAATCCGACTGCAAGAGACCTACATTTGTCTTCACTAATCTTTTTCTCTTCACATATTTATAGAAGCTTTTGCAGTCAATTTGTATGTTCCCTGCAAGATTCCTCTCGTACTCTATTTTCCCCGTCTTATTTAAACCTTTAGTCCTCCTCTGTTGAATTCTAAATTTCTCCCAGTCGTCAGTTTTGTTACTTTTTCTTGCCAATTTATATGCATCTTTCTTGGTTTTAACACTATCCTTAATTTGCCTTGTTAGCCACAGTTGAGCCACCTTCCCCAGTTTATTTTTTACTGCAGACAGGGATGTACAATTGCTGAAGTTCATCCATGTGATCTTTAAATGTTTGCCATTGCTTATCCACCGTCAACCCTTTAAGTATCCTTTGCCAGTCTATTCCAGCCAATTCACGCCTCATACCATCGAAGCTACCTTTCCTTAAGTTCAGGACCCTAGTTTACGAATTCACTGTGTCACTCTCCATCTTAATAAAGAATGTTACCATATTATGGTCACTCTTCCCCAAGGGGCCTCGCACAATAAGATTGCTAATTAGTCCCTTTTCATTACACATCACCCAGTCTCGGATGGCCTGCTGTCTCGTTGGTTTCTCGACATATTTGTCAAGAAACCATCCCGAGTACACACCAGGAAATCCTCCTCCACCGCATTGCTACCAGTTTGGTTAGCCCAATCAATATATAGATTAAAGTCGCCCATGATAACTGCTGTACCTTTATTGCAGACATCACTTACTTCTTGTTTGATGCTGTCCCCAAACTCACTACTACTGTTTGGTGGTCTGTACACAACTCCCACTAGCGTTTTCTTCCCTTTGCTATTCCGCAACTCCAGTCATACCGATTCCACATCACCAAGGCTAATGTCACTCTTTACTATTGCATTCATTTCCTATTTAACCAGCAACGCCACCCCGCCTCCGTTTCCTCTCTGCCTATCCTTCCTAAATGTTGAATACCCCTGGATGTTGAGTTCCCAGTCTTGGTCACCTTGGAGCCATGTCTCCGTGATGCCAATTACATCATATCCATTAACCGCTGACTGCGCAGTTAATTTGTCCACTTTATTCCGAATACTCCTCGCATTGAGGCACAGAGCCTTCAGGCTTGTCTTTTTTCACACACTTTGCCCTTTAAGAATTTTGCTGTAATGTGGCCCTTTTTGTTATTTGGCTTGGGTTTCTCTGATCTCCACTTTTACTATTCTCCTTTCTATCTTTTGCTTCTGCCTCTATTTTATTTCCCTTTGTCTCCCTGCATAGGTTCCCATCCCCCTGCCATGTTAGTTTAACTCCCTCCCCAACAGCACTAACTAACACTCCCCCTCGGACATTGGTTCCAGTCCTGCCCAGGTGCAGACCGTCCAGTTTGTACTGGTCCCACCTCTCCCAGAACCGGTTCCAATGTCACAGGAATTTGAATCCCTCCCTTTTGCACCACTCCACAAGGCACGTATTCATCTGGGCTATCCTGCGATTCCTATTCTGACTAGCACGTAGCACTGGTAGCATTCCTGAGATTACTACTTTTGAGGTCTTACTTTTTTATTTAGCTCCTAGCTCCCTAAATTCGTCTCGTAATCCTCATCCCGTTTTTTTACCTATATCGTTGGTACTTATGTGCACCACGACAACTGGCTGTTCACCCTCCCTTTTCAGAATGTCCTGCATGCGCTCCAAGACAACCTTGATCCTTGCACCAGGGAGGCAGCATACCATCCTGCAGTCTCGGTTGCAGCCGCAGAAACGCCTATCTATTCCCCTTACAATCGAATTCCCTATCGCTATTTCTCTCCAACTCTTTTTCCTGCCCTCCTGTGCAGCAGAGCCAGCCACGGTTCCATGAACTTGGCAGCTGCTACCCTTCCCTAATGAGTCATCCCCCTCAACAGTACGCAAAGTGGTGTATCTGTTTTGCAGGGGAATGACCGCGGGGGACCCCTGCACTACCTTCCTTGCACTGCCCTTCCTGTTGGTCACCAATTTACTATCTGGCTGTGTACCCTTTACCTGCGGTGAGACCAACTCACTAAACGTGCTATTCACGTCATTCTCAGCATCGTACATGCTCCAGATTGAATCCACCCGCAGCTCCAGTGCCGCAATGCGGTCCATCAGGAGCTGGAGGCGGATGCACTTCCTACACACATAGTCGTCAGGGACAACGGAAGCATCGCTGACTGCCCACATAGTACAGGAGGAACATTACACGTGTCCGAGCTGAGCTGCCATGACTTAACACTTAGATAACCTCAATTTGGCAACAACAATGCTAAATGTTACTTACTGATATAGAAAATAAAAAGAAAAACTACTTACCAATCACCAGCCAAGCACTTACCCCCTTGACTGTGACGTCGCCTTTCGATTTCTTTCTATTTCTTTTTTGCCTTCTGTTCCTGCTGCTGCTGCATCGGTAGGCCTCGGCACGCACCTCGAACTCCCGTCTCTCCTCTGCCACTGCCGCTGGGCCTTTATAGGCCTCACCATGCACGTCGAACTCCCGTCTCTCCTCTGCCGCCGCCTCCCGCTGCTGCTGGGCCTTTATAGGCCTCACCATGCACCTCGAACTCCCGTCTCTCCTCTGCCACCTCCTCCCGCTGCCGCTGGGCCATTATAGGCCTCACCACGCACCTCAAACTACCACTTCTCCTCTGCCGCCGCCTCCCGCTGCCGCTGGGCCTTATTAGGCCTCACCAACGCCTCAAACTCCGGCCTTCTCCGACTGCCGCCACCTCTCCTCTGTTGCTGGGCCTTTATAGGCCTCACCACACACCTCGAACTCCCACCTCTCCTCTACCGCCACCTCCTGCTGCCGCTGGGCCTTTATAGACCTCACCATGCACCTTGAACTCCCGCCTCTCCAACTGCCGATAAGAAGGTCAATATTTTGGAAGAGTTACTTCAGGCGACATATAGACTATGGCAAAGTGTAAATAATGGAAGAACGCAATTAACATATGATGGGAGATGGACAATTACATGTACCACTCAGAGCCAGTCTGATAAGAGTTGACAAGTCAATGTGACTCGGCTAATAGCAATAGATCTATCCATGATATTTCAGGAGGGCAGCTCCTCTCCAAAACCTGTATAAATTATCCTCGAAATCGCTTGTATTTTGAATGTTCCATGATTGAACCTTCTCTTGCATTTTCTCGAAAAAAAGCCGGTTGAACCTAAGAGTCCTTTGTTTAATTCCGTGATCGTTATATCGAGGGCGACAGGCAAGGTGTCGATTACCTATATCTGGTCGTCCGCCCCGAGGGAGAGAAGGCTTCCTATTACCACAACATGCCACATAAACCGTTACTGCACAAGATAAAAGTTCACGGGGTTGAGGGTAATATATTAGCATGGATAGAAGATTGGCTAACTAACACAAAACAGAGAGTCGGGATCATTGTTTCATTCTCTAGTTGGCAACCAGTAACTAGTAGGGTGGCGCAGATTTCGGTGCTGGGACCCCAACTATTTACAATCTATATTAATGACTTGGAAGAAGGGACTGAGTGTAACGTAGCCAAGTTTGCTGATGATACAAAGATGGGAGGAAAAACAACGTGTGAGGAGGACACAAAAATCTGCAAAAGGACATAGACAGGCTACGTAAGTGGGCAAAAATTTGGCAGATGCAGTATAATGTTGGAAAGTATGAGGACATGCATTTGGAAGAAAAAAATCAAAGAGCAAGTTATTATTTAAATGGAGAAAGACAACAAAGTGCTGCAGTACAGCGGGACCTGGGGCTACTTGTGCATGAAGCACAAAATGATAGTATGCAGGTACAGCAACTGATCGGGAAGGCCAATGGAATCTTGGCCTTTATTGCAAAAGGGATGGACTATAAAAGCAGGGACGTCATGCTACAGCTACACAGCGTATTGGTGAGGCCACACCTAAAATACTGCGTGCAGTTTTGGTTTCTGTATTTACGAAAGGATATACTTTTTTGGAAGCAATTCAGAGAAAGTTTACTTGGTTGATTCCAGAGATGAGGGGGTTGACTTATGAGGAAAGGTTGAGTAGGTTGGGCCTCAACTCATTGGAATTCAGAAGAATGAGAGATGATCATATCGAAAGGTATAAGATTATGAGGGGGCTTGACGAGGTGGATGCAGAGAGGATGCTTCCACTGATGGGGGAGACTAGAACTCGAGGGCGTGATCTTAGAATAAGGGGCTGCGCATTTAAAACAGAGATGAGGAAAAATTGCTTCTCTCAGAGGGTTGTAAACTTGAGGAATTCGCTGCCTCAGAGGGCTGTGGAATCTGGGACATTGAATACATTTAAGTCAGAAATAGTTTCTTAAACGATAAGGGGCTAAGGGTTTATGGGGAGCGTGCAGGGAAGTGGAGCTGAGTCCATGATCAGATCAGCCATGAACTTATTGAATGGAGGAGCAGGCTCGAGGGGCTGTATGGTCTACTCCTGTTGTTATGTTCTTATGATTGCTGTTGACGGTGTTGTAACAGTATGGGTGGTAATTATACTGTGACATTTCTGCTGGTTATTCTGTTTTCCCACTATATAGCTGATGGCGTTACTGCAGATGATTATGATACAAATTTTGCAGACATCCTGAGGAGCCATCTGCTTTTGTCGCTCCCCACAGTCCATTCCTCGGCGCTAGTATGGCCAGTGAGCCACCTTGGCTTTTTCTTACATAGAAACATAGAAACATAGAAATTTACCGCGCAGAAGCAGGACATTCCGGCCCACCGTGTCCGTGCCGGCCGACAAGGAGCCGCATGGCCCTCAGTCAGCAGCCCTAAAAGTTAAATATAAACCTGTGAACAATGATGGAAAGGCAAAAGCACCCAGCCCAACCAGTCCACCTCAACACAACTGCGACACCCCGAATACAAAAACGTTCTACACTACATCCCAACCGAAGCCATATAATCTCCTGGGAGAGGCAAAAACCAGCTAAAAACCCAGGCCAATTTAGGGAGAAAGAATCTGGGAAAATTCCTCTCCGACCCATCCAGGTGATCGAAACTAGTCGAGGAGATCACCCTGGCTATATTCTATTCCCTGCAGTACTTACCATTATATCTGCTCCGTCTAACAAAAGGTCATCCAGTCTAATCCCAATTACCAGCTCTACATCCATAACCCTACAGGTTACTGCAGTTTAAGTGTCCATCCAACCATCTGTTAAAAATGGTGAGGGTTTCTGCATCCACCGCTCTTCCAGGCAGCAAGTTCCATATCCCCACAACCCTCTGTGTAAAGAAGCCCCCTCTCAAATTCTATCTAAATCTTCTGGCAACTACCTTAAAACTATGCCCCCTCATAACTGATCACTCCACCAAGGGAAATAGACCCTTACCATCCACTATGTCCAGGCCCCTCAATATTTTGTGCACCTCAATGAGGTCACCCCTCAACCTCCTCCGTTCCAATAAGAACATAAGAACATAAGAAATAGGAACAGGAGTAGGCCATACTTCCCCTCGAGCCTGCTCCGCCATTCAATAAGATCATGGCTGATCTGATCATGGACTCAGTTGCACTTCCCCGCCCGCTCTCCATAACCCCTTATCCTCTTATCGTTTAAAAAACTGTCGATTTCAATGTCCCAGCTTCCGCAGCTCTCTGAGGCAGCGAATTCCACAGAGTTACATCCCTCAGAGAAGTTCTCCTCATCTCTGTTTTAAATGGGCAGCCCCTTATTCTAAGATCATGCCCTCTAGTTCTAGTCTCCCCCATCAGTGGAAACATCCTCTCCGAATCCACCTTGTCAAGCCCCCTCATAATCTTATACATTTCTTCTTCTGAATTCCAATGAGTAGAGACCCAACCTACTCAACCTTTCCTCATAAGTCAACCCCCTGATCCCCAGAATCAACCTAGTGAACCTTCTCCGAACTGCCTCCAAAGCAAGTATATTCCTTTTGTAAATATGGATACCAAAACTGCACGCAGTATTCCAAGCGTGGCAAGACTTCCTTGCTTTTATACTCCACCCCCTTTGCAATAAAGGCCACAATACCATTGACTTTCATGATCACTTGCTGTACCTGCATACTATCCTGAGAAACATAGAAACATAAAAAAATAGGTGCATTAGTAGGCCATTCGGCCCTTCGAGCCTGCACCAGCATTCAATCAGATCATGGCTGATCATTCACTTCAGTACCCCTTTCTTGTTTTCTCTCCACACCCTTTGATCCCTTTAGCCGTAAGAGCCATATCTAACTCCCTCTTGAATATATCCAATGAACTGGCATCAACAACTCTCTGCGATAGGGAATTCCACAGGTTAACAATTCTCTGAGTGAAGAAGTTTCTCCTCATCTCAGTCCTAAATGGCTTACCCCTTATTCAAAGACTATGTCCCCTGGTTTTGGACTTATCCAACATCGGGAACATTCTTCCTGCATCTAACCTGTCCAGTCCCGTCAGAATTGTATATGTTTCTATGAGATCCCCTCTCATTCTTGCAAACCCCAGTGAATACAGGCCCAGTCGATCCAGTCTCTCATCATATGTCAGTCCTGCCATCCCGGGAACAAACCCAGCCTATCCAATCTGCATTATAATTAAGATTGTCCAGTTCAGGCAGCATCCTAGTAAATCTCCTCTGCACCCCCTCTAGTGCAATCACGCCCTTCCTATAATACGCCGACCAGAACTGCACACAATACTCCAGCCGTGGCCTAACCAAAGTATTATACAATCGAAGCAGAAGCTCCCTGCTCTTGTATTCTATGCCTCGGCCAATAAAGGCAAGCATTCCATATGCCTTCTTAATCACCTTATCCACCTGGACTGCTACTTTCATAAAAAGATAGAAACATAGAAATTAGGTGCAGGAGCAGGCCTTTCGCCCTTC